>NC_092336.1:345942500-346242500 GCF_046630445.1 Rutidosis leptorrhynchoides
TGTTGTAGGAAAATTCTGCTAACGGTAGATGTCGATCCCAACTGTTTCCGAAATCAATAACACATGCTCGTAGCATGTCTTCAAGCATTTGTATTGTCCTTTCGCTCTGCCCATCAGTTTGTGGATGATAGGCAGTACTCATGTCTAGACGAGTTCCTAATGCTTGCTGTAATGTCTGCCAGAATCTTGAAATAAATCTGCCATCCCTATCAGAGATAATAGAGATTGGTATTCCATGTCTGGAGACGACTTCCTTCAAATACAGTCGTGCTAACTTCTCCATCTTGTCATCTTCTCTTATTGGCAGGAAGTGTGCTGATTTGGTGAGACGATCAACTATTACCCAAATAGTATCAAAACCACTTGCAGTCCTTGGCAATTTAGTGATAAAATCCATGGTAATGTTTTCCCATTTCCATTCTGGGATTTCGGGTTGTTGAAGTAGACCTGATGGTTTCTGATGCTCAGCTTTGACCTTAGAACACGTCAAACATTCTCCTACATATTTAGCAACATCGGCTTTCATACCCGGCCACCAAAAATGTTTCTTGAGATCCTTGTACATCTTCCCCGTTCCAGGATGTATTGAGTATCTGGTTTTATGAGCTTCTCTAAGTACCATTTCTCTCATATCTCCAAATTTTGGTACCCAAATCCTTTCAGCCCTATACCGGGTTCCGTCTTCCCGAATTTTAAGATGCTTCTCCGATCCCTTGGGTATTTCATCCTTTAAATTTCCCTCTTTTAAAACTCCTTGTTGCGCCTCCTTTATTTGAGTAGTAAGGTTATTATGAATCATTATATTCATAGATTTTACTCGAATGGGTTCTCTGTCCTTCCTGCTCAAGGAATCGGCTACCACATTTGCCTTCCCCGGGTGGTAACGAATCTCAAAGTTGTAATCATTCAACAATTCAATCCACCTACGCTGCCTCATATTCAGTTGTTTCTGATTAAATATGTGTTGAAGACTTTTGTGGTCGGTATATATAATACTTTTGACCCCATATAAGTAGTGCCTCCAAGTCTTTAATGCAAAAACAATCGCGCCTAATTCCAAATCATGCGTCGTATAATTTTGTTCGTAAATCTTCAATTGTGTAGACGCATAAGCAATCACCTTCATTCGTTGCATTAATACACAACCGAGACCTTTCTTTGATGCGTCACAATAAATCACAAAATCATCATTCCCTTCAGGCAATGACAATATAGGTGCCGTAGTTAGCTTTTTCTTCAATAACTGAAACGCTTTCTCTTGTTCATCATTCCATTCAAATTTCTTCCCTTTATGCGTTAATGCAGTCAAGGGTTTTGCTATTCTGGAAAAGTCTTGGATGAACCTTCTGTAGTAACCAGCTAGTCCTAAAAACTGGCGTATGTGTTTCGGAGTTTTCGGGGTTTCCCACTTTTAAACAGTTTCTATCTTTGCCGGATCCACCTTAATACCTTCTTTGTTCACTATGTGACCGAGGAATTGAACTTCTTCCAACCAAAATGCACACTTTGAAAACTTAGCGTACAATTCTTCCTTCCTCAATACTTCTAACACCTTTCTCAAATGTTCACCGTGTTCTTGGTCATTCTTTGAGTAAATAAGTATGTCATCAATGAAAACAATGACAAACTTGTCAAGGTATGGTCTACACACTCGGTTCATAAGGTCCATGAACACAGCTGGTGCATTAGTGAAACCAAATGGCATGACCATAAACTCGTAATGACCGTAACGTGTTTTGAAAGCAGTCTTTGGAATATCATCTTCTTTCACCCGCATTTGATGATACCCGGAACGTAAGTCAATCTTTGAATAAACAGACGAGCCTTGTAGTTGATCAAATAAGTCGTCGATTCTCGGTAGTGGTTAGCGGTTCTTGATGGTAAGTTTGTTCAACTCTCGGTAGTCGATACACAACCTGAATGTACCATCTTTCTTCTTGACAAACAAAACAGGAGCTCCCCACGGTGATGTGCTTGGTCGAATGAAACCATTCTCTAAAAGTTCTTGTAATTGGCTTTGCAGTTCTTTCATCTCGCTGGGTGCGAGTCTGTAAGGAGCACGAGCTATTGGTGCAGCTCCTGGTACAAGATCTATTTGAAATTCAACGGATAGATGTGGGGGTAATCCCGGTAATTCTTTCGGAAATACATCGGGAAATTCTTTTGCAATGGGAACATCATTGATGCTCTTTTCTTCAGTTTGTACTTTCTCGACGTGTGTTAGAACAGCATAGCAACCTTTTCTTATTAGTTTTTGTGCCTTCAAATTACTAATAAGATGTAGCTTCCTGTTGCCCTTTTCTCCGTACACCATTAAGGGTTTTCCTTTTTCTCGTATAATGCGAATTGCATTTTTGTAACAAACGATCTCTGCTTTCACTTCTTTCAACCAGTCCATACCGATTATCACATCAAAACTCCCTAACTCTACTGGTATCAAGTCAATCTTAAATGTTTCGCTAACCAGTTTAATTTCTCGATTCTGACATATATTATCTGCTGAAATTAATTTACCATTTGCTAATTCGAGTAAAAATTTACTATCCAAAGGCGTCAATGGACAACTTAATTTAGCACAAAAATCTCTACTCATATAGCTTCTATCCGCACCCGAATCAAATAAAACGTAAGCAAATTTATTGTCAATAAGAAACGTACCCGTAACAAGCTCCGGGTCTTCCTGTGCCTCTGCCGCATTAATATTGAAAACTCTTCCGCGGCCTTGTCCATTCGTGTTCTCCTAGTTCGGGCAATTTCTAATAATGTGGCTCGGTTTTCCACATTTATAACAAACTACATTGGCATAACTTGCTCCGACACTACTTGCTCCACCATTACTCGTTCCGACACCATTTTTTCCTTTCGTTCTATTAACCCCTGGTCCATAGACCTCACACTTCACCGTGCTATGACCATTTCTTTTACACTTGTTGCAAAATTTGGTGCAGAACCCCGAGTGATACTTTTCACACCTTTGGCATAGCTGCTTCTGATTGTTGTTGTTGTTGTTGTTGTTGCGGTTATTATTGTTGTTGGGATGATTGTTGTAGTTGCTGTTGTTGTTGTTGTTATTGTTGTTGTTGTTGGGCCATTTGTTGTAGTTGCGATTGATGTTGCGATTGTTGAGATAATTGTTGCGATTATTGTTGTAATTGCTGTTGTTGTTGTATTGGTGATTCTTATCACTGTTTTCCTCCCACTTTCTTTTGACTTGCTTCACATTAGCCTCTTCAGCAGTCTGTTCTTTAATTCTTTCTTCAATCTGGTTCACTAGTTTGTGAGCCATTCTACATGCCTGTTGTATGGAGGCGGGCTCGTGTGAACTTATATCTTCTTGGATTCTTTCCGGTAATCCTTTCACAAACGCGTCGATCTTCTCTTCCTCATCTTCGAATGCTCCCGGACACAATAGGCACAATTCTGTGAATCATCTTTCGTGCGTGGTAATATCAAATCCTTGGGTTTGTAACCCTCTAAGTTCTGTCTTGAGCTTATTGACCTCGGTTCTGGGACGGTACTTCTCGTTCATCAAGTGCTTGAATGCTGACCACGGTAGTGCATACGCATCGTCTTGTCCCACTTGCTCTAGATAGGTATTCCACCATGTTAACGCAGAACCTGTGAAGGTATGCGTAGCGTACTTTACTTTGTCCTCTTCAGTACACTTACTTATGGAAAACACCGATTCGACCTTCTCGGTCCACCGTTTCAATCCGATCGGTCCTTCGGTTCCATCAAATTCCAAAGGTTTGCAGGCAGTGAATTCTTTGTAGGTGCATCCTACACGATTTCCTGTACTACTAGATCCAAGGTTATTGTTGGTATGTAGCGCAGCCTGTACTGCGGCTATGTTTGATGCGAGAAAAGTACGGAATTCCTCTTCATTCATATTCACGGTGTGTCGAGTAGTCGGTGCCATTTCCTTCAAAATAGTCAAATGGAACAAGTTAATCATACATAATATTAAGAGTAGTTAATAGTATTTCGTAGCATAATATGAACTCATTTATAAAAGCTTTTTCTTCATATTAGCGTTTTGTAAGTTTAAATTCGGGTAGTACCTACCCGTTAAGTTCATACTTAGTAGCTAATATACAATTCAACTAGTACAATTCTATATGAAAAACTGATTATAATAATATTTCGCATTCAAACTTTTATACAATATTTTACAAACTTACAATACCGCTTATTTTACATAAAGCATGAAATATAGCACACAATAACTTTGATACAAGATAGTTGTGCAGATAATTCTAGCAAGTACACAAGTCGTTCAGCAAAGGCAATAAAGACACGTAATTCATACGTCCAGAAACAAGTCATGCATTCTGGTTTTACTAGGACTACTTCCCATCCTTGGTCTTGTGGAACATAACCATTATGGCCGTTGATAAGACAGTGTGTTGTAACGTCGTCAAAGGGACGAGGGTTACGTAATGTCCAACAGTCCCGTAACAATCTAAAAACCTCATTTCTTACCCCAATTACCGACTCCGTCACTTGTGGGAACGTTTTGTTTAATAGTTGTAGGCCGATGTTCTTGTTCTCACTTTGGTGAGAAGCGAACATTACTAATCCGTAAGCATAACATGCTTCTTTATGTTGCATGTTAGCCGCTTTTTCTAAATCACGAAGTCCAATATTCGGATATATTGAGTCAAAGTAATTTCTTAACCCATTGCGTAAAATAGCATTTGGGTTCCCCGCAATATATGCGTCAAAGTAAACACATCGTAACTTATGGATTTCCCAATGTGATATCCCCCATCTTTCGAACGAAAGCCTTTTATAAACCAAGGCATTCTTGGAACGTTCTTCGAATGTCTTACAAACTGATCTCGCCTTAAATAGTTGTGCCGAAGAATTCTGACCGACTCTAGACAAGATTTCATCAATCATGTCTCCGGGTAGGTCTCTTAAAATATTGGGTTGTCTATCCATTTTGTGTTTTTATACTGTAAAATAGACAAGAGTTAGAATCATAAAAAAAAAATACTTATTAATACAAGCAATTTTTACATATATCATAAAGCATAAGCACACTATATTACATATATTACACCACACGAATACAACTATCTTATTCCGACTCGCTTGTTTCTTCTTCTTCGGTTTTGGTTCATTTTGCCAAGTTTCTAGGGATATATGATGTTCCCCTAATACGAACCGTCGTTTTCCACATTGGTTTAGAAAAACCTGGTGATTTAGAGGTTCCCGGGTCATTGTTACAACTTAAGGACTTCGGGGGTTGACGATACATATAAAGTTCATCGGGGTTGGAATTAGATTTCTCTATTTTTATGCCCTTTCCCTTATTATTTTCTTTTGCCTTTTTAAATTCAGTTGGGGTAATTTCTATAACATCATCGGAATTCTCGTCAGAATCCGATTCATCGGAGAATTGGTAATCCTCCCAATATTTTGCTTCCTTAGCGGAAACACCATTGACTATAATTAACCTTGGTCGGTTGGTTGAGGATTTTCTTTTACTTAACCGTTTTATTATTTCCCCCACCGATTCTATTTCTTCATCCGGTTCCGATTCTTCTTCCGGTTCCGATTCTTCTTCTGGTTCCGACTCTTCTTCCGGTTCCTCTTCGGGAACTTGTGAATCTGTCCACGAATCATTCCAATTTACATTTGACTCTTCATTATTATTAGGTGAGTCAATGGGACTTGTTCTAGAGGTAGACATCTATCACATAATATCAAACGCGTTAAGAGATTAATATATCACAGAATATTCACATGTTAAAAATATATAGTTTCTAACAAAATTTGTTAAGCAATCATTTTTCAAGTAAACACGGTCGAAGTCCAGACTCACTAATGCATCCTAACAAACTCGATAAGACACACTAATGCAAAATTCTGGTTCTCTAAGACCAACGCTCGGATACCAACTGAAATTTCTCGTTCTTATTGATTAAAAACGTTCCATATTAATTGATTTCGTTGCGAGGTTTTGACCTCTATATGAGACGTTTTTCAAAGACTGCATTCATTTTTAAAACAAACCATAACCTTTATTTTATAAATAAAGGTTTAAAAAGTTTTACGTAGATTATCAAATAATGATAATCTAAAATATCCTGTTTACACACGACCATTACATAATGGTTTACAATACAAATATGTTACATCGAAATCAGTTTCTTGAATGCAGTTTTTACACAATATCATACAAACATGGACTCCAAATCTTGTCCTTATTTTAGTATGCAACAGCGAAAGCTCTTAATATTCACCTGAGAATAAACATGCTTTAAACGTCAACAAAAATGTTGGTGAGTTATAGGTTTAACCTATATATATCAAATCGTAACAATAGACCACAAGATTTCATATTTCAATACACATCCCATACATAGAGATAAAAATCATTCATATGGTGAACACCTGGTAACCGACATTAACAAGATGCATATATAAGAATATCCCCATCATTCCGAGACACCCTTCAGATATGATATAAATTTCGAAGTACTAAAGCATCCGGTACTTTGGATGGGGCTTGTTGGGCCCGATAGATCTATCTTTAGGATTCACGTCAATTAGGGTGTCTGTTCCCTAATTCTTAGATTACCAGACTTAATAAAAAGGGGCATATTCGATTTCGATAATTCAACCATAGAATGTAGTTTCACGTACTTGTGTCTATTTTGTAAATCATTTATAAAACCTGCATGTATTCTCATCCCAAAAATATTAGATTTTAAAAGTGGGACTATAACTCACTTTCACAGATTTTTACTTCGTCGAGAAGAAAGACTTGGCCACTGTTGATTCACGAACCTATAACAATATATACATGTATATTAAAGTATGTTCAAAATATATTTACAACACTTTTAATATATTTTGATGTTTTAAGTTTATAAAGTCAGCTGTCCTCGTTAGTAACCTACAACTAGTTGTCCACAGTTAGATGTACAGAAATAAATCGATAAATATTATCTTGAATCAATCCATGACCCAGTGTATACGTATCTCAGTATTGATCACAACTCAAACTATATATATTTTGGAATCAACCTCAACCCTGTATAGCTAACTCTAACATTCACATATAGAGTGTCTATGGTTGTTCCGAAATATATATAGATGTGTTGACATGATAGGTCGAAACATTGTATACGTGTCTATGGTATCTCAAGATTACATAATATACAATACAAGTTGATTAAGTTATGGTTGGAATAGATTTGTTACCAATTTTTACGTAGCTAAAATGAGAAAAATTATCCAATCTTGTTTTACCCATAACTTCTTCATTTTAAATCCAATTTGAGTGAATAAAATTGCTATGGTTTCATATTGAACTCTATTTTATGAATCTAAACATAAAAAGTATAGGTTTATAGTCGGAAAAATAAGTTACAAGTCATTTTTGTAAAGGTAGTCATTTCAGTCGAAAGAACGACGTCTAGATGACCATTTTAGAAAACATACTTCCACTTTGAGTTTAACCATAATTTTTGGATATAGTTTCATGTTAATAATAAAAATCATTTTCTCAGAATAACAACTTTTAAATCAAAGTTTATCATAGTTTTTAATTAACTAACCCAAAACAGCCCGCGGTGTTACTACGACGGCGTAAATCCGGTTTTACGGTGTTTTTCGTGTTTCCAGGTTTTAAATCATTAAGTTAGCATATAATATAGATATAGAACATGTGTTTAGTTAATTTTAAAAGTCAAGTTAGAAGGATTAACTTTTGTTTGCGAACAAGTTTAGAATTAATTAAACTATGTTCTAGTGATTACGAGTTTAAACCTTCGAATAAGATAGTTTTATATATATGAATCGAATGATGTTATGAACATCATTACTACCTCAAGTTTAGTAGGTAAACCTACTGGAAGTGACAAGAAATGATCTAGCTTCAAAGGATCTTGGATGGCTTAAAAGTTCTTGAAGTAGGATCATGACACAAAAACAAGTTCAAGTAAGATTTTTACTCGAATTAAGATAGTTTATAGTTATAGAAATTGAATCAAAGTTTGAATATGAATATTACCTTGAATAAGAAAGATAACCTACTGTATATAACAAAGGTTTTTTGATCTTAGATGATTACTTGGAATGGATTAGAAAGCTTAGAAGTAAATTAGTAAACTTGAAGGGATTTTTGAAGTGTTCTTGAAGTGTTCTTCCTATGATGATTATAGCTTGATTCTTGAAGTGATTTTTGATGAAGATGATGATTAAATACTGGAAAAATATGTTCATAATAGTGTGTGTGTGTGTGTTGAGAGAGAATTAGAAAGAGAATTGGAAGTGAAATGAAGTGAATGATGAGTGGTAATTGGTGAGTGGTGAGTGGGGTTAAAAGGAGTTCTAGTTAGTTGACTAGCTCATGGTAGAAGTTAAAATTGATTAGTCATGCATGACATAATCAAGAGTGGAATCCCATGCTAGTTCCTATTGGTATATACCCATAGTAAGTACGTTTTGAAGCTGTGTATAATACGGGTAAGAATACGACTAGAATTCTTGATGAAAGAAAAGAATGAGAACGTAACTGTAACCATTTTTGTTAAGTATGAGTGTTTTGATATATGTCTTGAAGTCTTCCAAAAGTATTTTAATACATCTAAATACACTACATGTATATACGTTAAGTCATCGTTAGTCGTTACATGTAAGTGTTGTTTTGAAACCTTTAAGTTAACGATCTCAATTAATGTTGTTAACCCATTGTTTATTATATCTAATGAGATGTTAAATTATTATATTATCATGATATTATGATATATTAATATATCTTAATATGATATATATACATTTAAATGTCGTTACAACGATAATCGTTACATATATGTCTCGTTTCGAAATCCTTAAGTTAGTAGTCTTGTTTATATGTATATAACTCATTGTTAATATACTTATGGAGATACTTACTTATCATAATCTCATGTTAACCATATGTATATCCATATATATATCGTCATGTCGTTTTTACAAGTTTTAACGTTCGTGAATCCCCGGTCAACTTGGGTGGTCAATTGTCTATATGAAACATATTTCAATTAATCAAGTCTTATCAAGTTTGATTGCTTAACATGTTGGAAACATTTAATCATGTAATTTCAATCTCAATTAATATATATAAACATGGAAAAGTTCGGGTCACTACATAGTAATAGTTGGATTTGTTAGTGGCGAGTTGTGGGCTTCCGATTTAAATGGTCCTGGCCCCTGCTGCATCTATTGGCTATTCGAAACGTGGGCAAAATCAGAAAAGTCTATTAATTTGATAACTTGTATAATTTTTTTATTTTTATAACTAATAGGATATTCAGTGAATGCACGTAGCAAAACGTTCACCACCTTTCATACGTTTAGCTCATATAACTCGATCAAGACATCTAGCCAATATTGTCGCCATTGATTTTTCTTTAGAATAATCATCTAGTCGACCAAGTACTCCAATTCAAATTTCCGATAATCCATTTTTTGAACCCAACCTCACAATTGAGAACCCGGAGGATATTCAAGGACAATTCAGAGATCCTGAACCACTAATCATTCCTCCTGAACCGCAAATCATACAACCAGAGATTGTCGAGGAAGAAACCATTAAATCAGAATCCTCTAGTGATTCAGATTCAACAAATTCAATCATGGAAAATCAGGAACCTCTAAGTATGGAAGATCGAATGAGGGCTACACGCACGGGCCAAGGTCACGCAATTACTCAACCAGACATTAATGCGTCAGATTATGAAATCAAAGGACAAATCCTACACATGGTAACTAATCAGTGCCAATTTAGTGGTACGCCGAAGGAAGATCCTAACGAACATCTTCGTACCTTTAATAGGATCTGTACTCTATTCAAAATCAGAGAAGTTGAGGATGAATAGATCTATCTCATGTTATTTCCCCGAACTTTAAAGGGAGAAGCCAAAGATTGGTTAGAATCATTACCTGAAAGGGCGATTGATACATGGGATGTCTTAGTTGAGAAATTTCTTAAAAGATTCTTTCCGGCATCTAAAGCCGCGAGACTTCAAGGAGAAATTGTTACGTTCACACAAAAGCCAAATGAAACTCTATATGAGGCGTGGACAAGATTCGGAAAGTTGTTGAGAGGATGTCCTCAACATGGTTTAGACACTTATCAAATAGTACAAATATTCTACCAAGGATGCGACATTACTACACGAAAAGACATCGACATAGCAGCTGGTGGTAACATTATGAAGAAAACCGCAACTGAAGCTTACAAAATTATTGATAACACAGCCTCCCACTCACATGACTGGCATCAAGAAAAAGACATCATTAGATCATCTAAAGCAGCTAGAGCCGATTCTAGCCATGACTTTGATTCCATTTCCACAAAGTTAGATGATTTCGAGAGACGAATGGAAAAGATGACTAAAGATATTCACGCAATACGAATTAGTTGTGAGCAGTGTGGAGGACCACATTTGACAAAAGATTGTCTCAGTAACGAACAAACGATGGAAAAAAGAGAGAATGTTTCATACATGAACCAAAGGCCTGGAAATAATTATCAAAATAATTATCAACCGCCAAGACCAAACTACAATCAAAATCAGAATTATAACCGAAATGTTCCATACAACAACCAACAAGGTCCTAGCAATCAACAAGTATCTAATAATACTTACAACCAGCAAAGACCTATTTTTCCAATCAAACCACCACAAACCGATGATAAAAAGCCAAATTTAGAAGATATGATGTCGAAGCTAGTTGAATCTCAAACGCAGTTTTTCACATCTCAGAAACAAACTAATGAACAAAATGCTCAAACATCTAGAAATCAACAAGCTTCTATTCAAAATCTGGAACAAGAAGTGAGTAACCTAGCAAGGTTGATAGGTGAAAGAAAACCAGGGAGTATACCAAGCGATACAAATGCTAACCCCCGAAATGAAATAGCTAAAGCCATTACCACAAGAAGTGGTATTACACTTAAACCACCTGAAATACCTATAAATTCTGATGATGCTATTCCTACTACACAGGCACTACAATCTGGGCAAGAGAAGGAAATAGAACCGGTAGTTGAAAAGGTTAATGAAGATAACACAGCTAAGGCTAAACCTTATGTTAAACCATACCAACCACCACTTCCTTACCTGAGTAAAATGAGAAAAGAAAGACTTGAAGCCGAGCAATCCAAATTTTTGGATATGTTTAAACAAATAAATGTCAATCTTCCTTTCATTGATGTGATTTAAGGAATGCCAAGATATGGTAAATTCCTGAAAGGTCTAATCACAAATAGAAAGAAAATGGAAGAACTCTCGGCTGTTACAATGAATGCTAATTGTTTTGCAATGCTATTGAATAAACTACCAGAAAAACTCTCAGATCCAGGAAGTTTCACAATTCCATGTTTTCTGGGTAGTCTTAGTTCAATAAGCATTGGCAGACTTAGGTGCTAGTATAAATTTAATTCCGTATTCGCTATACGCTAAACTATACCTTGGAGAATTTAAACCAACAAGAATAAGCATACAACTAGCCGATCGATCAATAAAATATCCTAGAGGGATAATGGAGAACATGCTAGTTAAAGTTGGTACTTTAGTATTTCCAGTAGATTTTGTTATTCTGGACATGGAAGAAGATTCTCGAGTTCCTCTTATATTAGGAGGACCATTCTTAAACACGGCTAAAGCAATAATAGACGTGTTTGGTAAGAAACTGAACCTAAGTATAGAGGACGAGAGTGTTACTTTTTCTATTGATAGAGCCATGTAACAACTGCAATCTGCAGATGATACCTGTTATTATATTCAAACTATAGATTAACATGCAGAATTGTTACAAGAATTTCCAGAATTACAAGGAACAGGAGAATGTTCTTTAGGAGAAGGAACTGAACCAATTGATGAAGCTGAAATGTTAGCCGCACTCATGGCTAATGAATATGAACCAACAACAGAAGAACTTCAAATGCTGAAAGAGGAAGACATATATCGATACAAATCATCGATAGAAGAACCACCGATATTAGAGTTAAAGCCACTTCCAAACCATTTGGAATACGCTTATTTATATGGTGAATCTGAATTACCTATAATAATATCGTCTTCTCTTACGGAAAATGAAAAATCTCAACTCATTTCTGTGCTAAAAGCTCATAAACCAGCTATTGCATGGTAGATTCATGACATTAAAGGCATAAGTCCTTCGTATTGCACACATAAAATCCTTATGGAAGAAGGTCATAAAACATATGTGCAACGCCAACGAAGACTAAATCCTAATATGCAAGATGTTGTTAAAAAAGAAATTATTAAACTGCTTGATGCAGGTTTAATTTATCCAATCTCTGATAGTCCATGGGTAAGCCCAGTTCAATGTGTACCTAAGAAGGGTGGCATGACTGTCATCACAAATGAAAACGATGAGCTTATTCCTACTAGGACTGTAACGGGATGGCGTGTTTGTATTGATTATAGAAAATTAAATGATGCCACCAGAAAAGTTCACTTTCCCTTACCTTTCATTGATCAAATGTTGGAAAGATTAGCCGGAAACAGTTACTATTGTTTCCTTGACGATTTCTCCGGATACTTTCAACTTCCAATAGCACCCGAGGATCAAGAGAAAACTACGTTCACGTGCCCTTATGGTACTTTTGCTTACAAACACATGCCTTTTGGACTTTGCAACGCCCCTGCAACCTTTCAAAGGTCTATGATGGTGATTTTTCACAACATGATAGAAGAATGCATGGAAGTTTTCATGGATGACTTTTTCAGTCTTCGGTGATACTTTTGTAACATATCTAGTTAATCTTGAACGAATGCTTATTAGATGAGAACAATCAAATCTAGTACTTAATTGGGAGAAATGCCATTTCATGGTTAAAGAAGGCATCGTTCTTGGTCATAGAATTTCAAAGGAAGGAATTGAAGTGGATAGAGCTAAAGTAGATGTAATTGCTAAACTTTTACATCCCACCAATGTTAGAGGAGTTAGGAGTTTTCTAGGGCATGCCGGTTTTTACCGACGTTTCATAAAAGACTTTTCTAAAATTGCCACTCCTATGAATAAACTACTAGAAAAGGATGCTACATTCATCTTTTCAGATGAATGCATTAAATCTTTTAATATTCTTAAAGAAAAAATCACTAATGCGCCGATCATGATAACTCCAAATTGGAATCTACCATTTAAACTCATGTGCGATGCAAGTGATTTTGCAATGGGATCCGTTTTAGGATAAATGATTGAAAAACGATTTCAACCTATTTATTATGCTAGTAAGACGTTACAAGGAGCACAAACGAATTACACAACTACTGAAAAAGAACTCCTTGCTATTGTCTTTGCTTTTGACAAATTTCGTTCATATCTCGTTCTAGCTAAAACGGTGGTCTATACCGACCATTCTGCTCTTAGATACCTATTTTCAAAACAAGATGCCAAACCACGATTATTCGGTTGGATCTTACTCTTACAAGAATTCGATATTGAAATTCGAGACAAAAAGGGAGCAGAAAATCTCGCCGCTGATCATCTTTCTCGCCTTCAAAATCCTGAATTAGAAGTTCTAAATGAATCAGCTATAAAAGATAACTTTCCTGATGAATATCTATTGAAGATCGATTATAATTAAATTAATTAAATTCCATGGTTTGCAGACTTTGCAAACTACTTAGTATGTGGATTCCTTGAAAAAGGGTTGTCGTACCAAAAATGAAAGAAATTCTTTAGTGATATAAAACACTATTTTTGGGAAGATCCACATTTGTTTAAAAGTTTTCCCGATGGAATAATACGCCGATGCGTATTCGGAGATGAAGCTAGTCAAATCTTAAATCATTATCAAACAGGACCAACAGGAGAGCATTATGGGCCTCAACTCACAGCAAGAAAAGTCTACGATGCTGGATTCTATTAGCCTACAATTTTCAAAGACGCACATCTTCTTTGTAAATCCTGTGATGCTTGTCAAAGGGCCGGAAAAATAAGTCAACGTGATGAAATGCCAAAAAATGTCATTCAAGTATGTGAAGTATTTGACGTTTGGGGTATTGACTTTATGGGACCATTTCCAAAATCTCATAATAATCTCTATATTCTCGTTGCCATTGATTATGTATCTAAATGGGTGAAAGCACAAGCTCTCCCAACTAACAATGCACGATTTGTAGTCAACTTCCTAAGACGTCTTTTTGCTAGGTTCGGAACACCGAAAGCTTTAATAAGTGATCGGGGTACTCATTTCTGTAATAATCAACTTGAGAAAGTTCTCAAAAGATATGGAGTAACTCATAAAATCTCAACCGCTTATCATCCACAAATAAGTGGACAAGTTGAAAATACCAACCGAGCATTAAAACGTATTCTAGAGAAAACTGTAGGATCAAATCCAAAGGAATGGTCCATGAAATTGGAGGATGCACTCTGGGCTTTTAGAACAGCCTACAAAACTCCAATTGGAACCACACCTTTGAAACTCGTTCACGGAAAAGCATGTCACCTTCCAGTAGAAATTGAGCACAAAGCATTTTGGGCTTTGAAGACATGTACTCTTGATTTGCATGAAGCTGGACGCCTACGGTTAAGTCAACTAAACGAATTAGAAGAATTAAGACATGAAGAATACGAAAATTCGTTAATCTATAAGGAAAGAACGAAGAAATGGCATGATAAAAGAATCAGAAGTTCAAAAGAATTTAAGGAAGGAGACAGAGTTCTTCTTTTCAATTTACGATTCAATCTATTTCCTAGAAAATTGAAATCTAGATGGTTCAGACCATTCATAGTAAAAAGAGTTTTCCCATACGGAACAGTAGAGTTAATAAATTCAAATGGGATTGAATTTAAAGTTAATGGTCACAGAGTTAAACATTACATAGATAATCCAATGGAAGTTGAAGATGAAGTTAATCACAATTTTGACACCACAGCTAACTAAGTGTGGGAAGATTCGAATTTTTTAAGGGTAATATGAATTTCTGTTAGAGTTAGATGTTCTGTTTTCATGTAGTTTTCGAGAATGGAATCCAAATGGTCTTTCCCTAGCAGACCCTAAAGAACTAGTCTTCTCCCTCCATTCTGAATTTTTATTTCTTTTAGGTTTTACAAGATGAAGAATTCCTTTGATTTGAACCATGGTCTACTACTACACGCTATGATTACTAAACGTAATAATAACACTTTCCCGAGTGAATTGATATCATTCATAAGAGGCAAAATGGACGAAGTAAGGAAAGAACTCAGGAAAAATCATAATAAGATACATTTTGGTAAAGGAAAATCAAAATCCGCAATAAAAAGAAGAGCACGACACCTTGAAAGATGTCATAAATGCGGAAAATGGTCACATGAAGGGAAATGTTTGAACAATCAAACACATTCCAATACCGAGTTCGTTACTTTATGCAGAGAAGGACCGTTCATATGTTTAGAAGAAAAGTTATTGAAAATTAGAGGTTACGCTTATGTAGCAATGGAAAACCAAATCGAACGACTCTCCTATGAGTTGGCTAAAGTAGGTTCCTGAGAATTCTATCTCACAGGTAAGTATGTACAGTTTTTATTTGTTTTTATTTATTGCTTTTAACCTTTTGATAATAAACGCTGAATCGTTCGCTATAAAGTATTAAATTGATATTCAATAAAATTAGGTATGCAAAACCGAAATTATTGATATCATACAAAAATTTAATTCATCACTGCGAAATTTACGGTTTATTTATATGGTATAAATATTTTTAATCAATTAATCCAAAATATTTCAGAAATTCGTCAGGATTAAAACTAGGTAATATAGCCAAAATTACTTTACCCAAAAGAGGGACGTATATTTTTGTAAATATTTGATTGATTAAAGTGGGATAAAAGACCAAAAAGATTTTTATTTTTATTTTTACCATGTTTAAAAAAAAAACCAATATATAGTTATAATATTTTAAATGTAAGTTTGTAAACTAATGTATATAAATAATATTTATATGAAATTTTAAAATTTTAAATTTAAGTTTGGTGTGAATTTAAAAATAAAATTTACTTTATTTCATTAAGTTAAAAAATTGATTTCTAAAATTCGTCGTGAGTTGAAGACTAGATCGTTGAACCGAAATTGCTTTACCCGAGAGCGGGACGAGAAATTTTGTTATCATCATTTTTAATTATTGATTTAAAGTATGCCAAAAACATTAAAAAAAACCAAAAATCTTTGCTTTTAAAACAATCGCTTTGAAATTGAAAATTTTAAAATTTTGGCGAGGGACGAACTAGGTAAACGTATCGAAACGACCTCATTCTAAATATCAAGGAACACAAAATTTTAAAATTAATTAATTAATTGTTTTTATTAGTTAAAGATTAATAAAAAAAATATACAGCACTCGCGGAGCTTTTTGGGGTCCCCACATCCGCACTCGCGGAGCTTCCATTTTCCAGACTAGTTAACTGGTCGAGACAGACCAGTCCACACACACACAATCACATTTTTCTGCGAAAAAACACCAAAAAACCCTCTCAAAATCACGATTTTTCACCGTTAATCATCAAATTTTTTGCTAAAATCATGTTGAGAAGAATCCTACCAAGAAGTTTTTCAAGGAGATCGGTAATTTCTACATCTAAACACTCTTTAATCCGGATTTTTAGTGTTCTTGTGCAAAATTATACCCCATTTGATTTTGATGATTTCTAGTTTAATTGTGCTTAAATTGTTTGTATATTATGCTTATATAGCCTAGATTAATGCTATTTAACATGATTAGAAGCCTTAAACTTCAAATTTTGAGTAATCTAGGGTTTGTGTTCTTGAACAAAATTGGGGCTTTTTGATATAAACGGGTTATGGCCGAATTTTGTTGTTAGTTCATGCTTAATTAAGTAGTGTAACATGTTTAGATTGCTAAATGATCAAAACCTTGATCATAAACATGATTTTTGAGCAAGATTGTTGAGTTTTTGAGTCAAAAATGCATGAACTTGATTTAATTGACATGAATGCCATTTGGAACTTGTATAATTGCTAAAATAATTATTTTTGACATGTTTTAGAAGATGAATACTAAGGAACATTGTATACATTTTTATATATGTTTATTTGTAAAAGTGTAGAATTGTGAATATTATGAAAATGTGTATAAGTTATTATTGTTAAAACATGTCATTATGGTTATTTTAAGTTATGATTTTGCTAACACTAATGCATATTTGGATGCAAAAAAATTGTGTTTAATGTGTTTTGCAGACTGAAAGGGGTGAATCTTCATCCGTATCCCAGGCTCACAATGCTCCTCCTGAGAATGCAGACGAACAGGAGATTAACGACCAATACAGACAAAATCTACCGCATCAATTCATTTCATATACAAATATACAATTGGCAGATTTACACCCTAATTTAAGATTTGACAGACATTGGATAGATTTTCCAAAATATCAGAGGAACTTACACACCCTTCAGTCTAATAATGTTGAAGTACCCATGGTAATAGATTGGGAACCGTTAGAAACAGTGGGATTGGCCAAGCCAATCAGAGAATTACTTGCACAAAGGTATGGTAATTCTACTTTTAATGATTGGGAACGATTAGTCAATAAACGTAGGCTTGTATATAGAGAATGGTGTGTAGAATTATTATGTAGTGTTGAAATAAATGATCGGGTAGCTACCTTAACCGATCGGAGCTTTATTCGATTTTTGTTAGGAGGTATGATGCACCATATGTCTCTATTAGATATGGCTCAGGCTTTGTGTATATATACACCTGAGGAACTAGCATCTACTGATTGTCAAAGGTTGATAATTAATGGTAGGAGGGTTGATGAAAATTTTGATATGAATGGAATATGGAGTAGAATGACTAGCCATAACCAATTTCGTGGGGGATATTACTCTTATACTGATATTAATAGAGCTGAGCTAAGAGTGATCCATAGGTTTTTAGCAAACTCGATTACACAGCAAGGTAGAAACAAAGAGAAGGTAAATGAAAATGATTTATTTTACCTCATGTGTATTCGATACCTACAGAGCGTTGTGAGTATACCTTATTGTGTGGGTTATTATTTATTGGTAATGGTTAGGGGTATGCGGCCTAATAGTATAATAGGAGGTGGTATCTTTATTACTTTAATTGCTGAGTATCTCGGTGTGGATAGAAGTCAGGGGGGATTATTAGTTGCAGTACCAGAACCCCATGATAGAATTTGTTTGCAAGTATATCATGGTGCAAACGTTTTAAAGAAACGACATAACACTGCAGTACCATATGATGGTGCGCATCCACAGGTAGAACGAGATCAGGAGCAAGGTAATGCAGGTGGAGGAAATCAGATGACAGAAATGCAAATTTTATTGGCCCAAAATGAGTATGAAATGGCTAGACAACGAGCATTTGCAGATTGGCAATATCATCAAAGCCAAATCATAAGCCATTGTGCCTACATAAACACAAACTACATTCCTACTCAACCGGCCATATTTCCTCCCTGAACTATACAGACCCGACACCGTTCCCTACATATAACCCAGCTCAATCATTCTACAGCACTTACGCCTATGAATGGAATCCCTACTGAAACCATCCTCATCAACCGTAATTTTCTTTTATTCCTATTTTTATTTATTTTGTAACTTGTAATTTTATACTTTTAATACTTCTTTTGATACTGTAATAGTTTTTATAATTTTCTAACTTTTATTATTAGATTTTTAATAATTTTTAAATGTGGGGTGATATACCCAACTTCAAAAATATGTATATATATGTTTGTAGTTTATCTCATGTACAAAACAGGGTAAAATAGCGCACTTTCAAAGACTGACATTAAGTTCAGCAAAAGCAACTAATTTTGATGGCAAGATGCAAAATAAATGTGATATAACAATTGCATGAATGAACAAATGATGTGCACCATTTATCATTTAAACAAACAACAATATGTTTGAAAACTTTGGTAAAATTTAATCATTTTGCTACGCTAATCACCCTCAATAATTTAAATTGTTACTGATTTTTTGCAAATGAGGGCATTGCAAGATCTTAAGTGTTGGAAGGGATTAAATTATTTCGGTTTAAAAACAAAAAAAAAATTGACTTATACACTTGGTTTAATAGCCACCCTTAAAATACTAGTAAAGCAGTAGTTGTATTAGAATCTAGTGCTCTCTCATAATAAAGAACAGCCCTAGTGTTATATACTGACTACCCACTTCTAGTAAAAATTTTAAAAATTTTCAAATAAATGAATTCAAAATCTCGTTTATACATATTTATGAACGATAAAACTAGGTGTTAACACCGAAATTATTGTTACCTCGAAAAGACATAAATAGAGAAACAACCCAAAAAGCTTGAATTCATTTAAAATAGAATAGAAGAGAATAAAAAGGCAAAGAAAGAAAAATAAAAGCCAAGTGTGGGAAAAATTTACCAAGTTATTTAAAACATATATCACATATTTTTGTATAAATAATTGAAGATACTTTTGTTTTGGACGATATTAATCAGTTTTACCCAGTTTATTGTAATATAAATAAAATTTAAAAGGAAGTAAAAGTCTTCCGAGAAAAAGACACGCGCTTCTTGATTTAGGTCAGGAAGTTGTCGTCCAGACCAGTTGTAGAGTCTACGAAAAACCTTAAAAAGTTTTCTCGAAAATCAGCTGGAAATTCACGGACCTCAGCATCAAACAGGGTCTCGTACAATGGGGGGGGGCACCATGCAAATTAGCTAATAAGACTAATGAATCAGATCCCCAGAAAGGATAATCTCCTTAAAGATCAAAAATTAGCTTTTAAGACTGATATTACTCAATCCTTGAGATTGACCTTAAAGATTGAGAATTCAAACTCATGGAATTCAATGATATTTAAACTCGAGCTTGAACGAGAAAATATTTTGATCAAAATTACAAACCGATTTGTTTTCTGAAACCCTATTTTCAATGCCTTCATTACCATTGAATGTAAAATCCTAAGAATTCACCGGAATTCATTAGGTCACCTGAACTAAATCGCGTGTTGTAACAACCTAACCCGTTACCCATCCGAAATACGCAGCAATTAAATTATTTTTTTATTTACGGTATAGGTGCTCGACGCGCACCACATTGTGTCGCGGCGTGCACAAGGCCTGGCAGCTGCTGTTCAAAATTTCCATTTTCCCGTTAAAGATCTCCCACTTCCCGACACTTTTAGACGAAACGTTTTATACAACATTTTATATTAGTTAAAACTAACACGTTCCAATAATAAAATGAGTTTTACGAGACCAGGCCCACATCGGCCGTTTTATGACTTTCGTACAAAATACAAGTTTTCAACCACAAGATTTTTAACACAAAATAAAGACTGAGCATGGCGATTGGGGATACGCTACCCTAATCAATCCAAAAGAAAGATCTTCTAAAGCAACTATGCGAGCCCACTAGTCCCACGCTTACCCGATCCACCGCATCCATGCAAATCTATAAAAAAAATCAACAATGAGAGGGTAAGCTAAAGCTTAGTGAGTGAAAATATACTACATACATATATATGTATAAAATGGACACGCCACACAAATAATCAAATAACACATACCGGAGCATCCAAGCATAAAGGCAAGCTAAGCTAGCATACCGTACGATCACTAAGCATCAAGCTAATAATAACAAGTATAAATTCACCAACGACGATGTGAACAACGCCAATAAGCTACACCCAGAGGGTTAGCTACAACAAAACAATACCACAAAATAAGCAATATACAAACGTCCATGGTTAACCCCATAACCCAATACCGGAACCGACTACCAATTACCAACATGAAGATTGGCCGAACTACACGAGCCTTAGTAAATCCGCATCCACAATAGACTACTATCTTCAATACCACAACAAACATCGAGGTTGGCCGAACTACACGAGCCTTAGTGAATCCGAACTACACGAGACCACTACCTCAATAAGATGACAGAACTACACGAGTCATCGTGAATCCGAACTACACGAGACTCACTTTCTCAATAAGATGACCGAACTACACGCGTCATCATGAATCCGCATCCACACGTGATCTACTCCTCCAATCACAACTCAATACCAACCCTTCGCCATTGGGGTTGTATAATCCACATCACAAGCATATGTGATAACGTACACACAAAGTGTGAACCTCGCCAAAGGTGGTCAACCAAAACGCACAACCGTGCCAATTGGACCTATTACACAAGTCCATCAAATCCATCTATATGTGAAGTGAGCTCTATAACCGAGAACCACTTTACCCGACCCGCACCCATCCTACACATACATATGCACATAGGATATTAACACTCACTTTATCGCCTTGATGAATGCCACCGAATAATCCGCAACCCGTCAATGGAAAGTACCTATTCCATTATCACAAATACAACAACACACTTAGAGTGGATTTACAAACCAACTCAATTCGACACTTAGTGCAAATTCGACCAATTGCACTTACAAACACAAAACGCGCCCAAACTAACCAATAATCACTAACACTAGTGACAATGGTCCTAATATGCCTATTTAACCCAATCATAAGTGTAAAACACTTATAATTCTCAAAATCACCCATAAACCCTAATTTTGACTTATTTCGAAATTAGTCTTTCAAACACTCTAAAAGGGTTCCAACACTTCTAAAATCACTAAACCTAGTGATTAAACCCAATTACAAGTTCTAATCATGGCCAATTTGTTCACCAACCCAAAACCCACCAACAAAAACCAATAACCCGATTACTAGCATCAATAAACTCATTTCATGAGTTTAAATGGGTTTATCAAAAATTTAAGTTCAAACCCTAACTTGAATATCAAAATCAAACAATGAAATTCGGAGTTAGAACTTACCACAACAACCAAAACGTAGCTAGGAATGAGGTGAACAACTTTAACACTTGAGCTTTTGATCAAACCAAGCTCCTTCTTCTCCAAAACCCCAAATCTCTCTCTAGAAATCTCCCTCTCTCTCTAGATAGTTGAGAGTGTGTTTGTGGATGTGAAAATGATCCAACAATGGATCCAAACCAGCTGATAAGTCCACAGATTCGGCCTCAAGTGAAATGATCACAAAGCCCCTCATTAAACTAAAAATAGAAAAATACAGGAAACTGTCGCGCGCTCACCTTATGGTGCGCGGCGCGCACACTGGTCTGGGCAGTTTCTGAGCTTATAATTTACGCCATGCATCATACACTTCATGTACGCCATTTATACTCTATGTACAATAAATATTAGGGTCTTACAACTCTCCCCCACTTAGAATCGATCACGTCCTCGTGATCCTCGTCACTTAACCAACCGGACCTACACTCCACGGTCCTCAACATAAGTCCCAATCCAACTTTCCTAGACAATTCTTCCCAATGAATCACCTGTAACAACTAAAATCATCACTCGCGACTTATCAATCATAATCCGAGCGCTAAGACCCCGCTCAAATCCCTCACATCGGGAAAACTCAACCAAATCCCGAACCGAGACATCAACCCTTTAGCTTACCTTTACCAAGTACCAAGCTAAAATAACCAAGTCCCACTCTAAGGTCAACCGTCTAAATCAATGAAGACCGAAATAAAAACGAATCCTTACGGATAACACTTATCACTCAACATCCTTTTAGTGCGCAACACTACCAATACGCAACTACCGTAACATCATAAACAAACGGCTAAAACCGTTAGCGCCCCCAAACAACTATGGCAACGCAAATCCCAAGGTGTACAGAATCGACTATCGTCACACCCGTAACAACATGTGAGCGAAACACGGCTATCGCATCACTAATCCCACAACATGGTCCTCACGACCCCACCATTGGCGTATAAAACAACCAATAGATCAAACATCATGGTCCTATGACCCCACCATCGGTGTATAAAACAACTGATAGATCACACATCCAACAACATGAAGGATGGCCGAAAACTACACGTGCCTTAGTGAATCCGCACCACACGCGACTCACTACCTCCACCGCACAACAATCGGGATTGGCCGAACTACACGCGCCTTAGTGAATCTGAACTACACGAGAGTCACTATCCCAATAGAATGACCGCAACCACACGTGTCATTTGTGAATCCGAACTACACGCGACTCACTCCTCAATACAATGACCGCAACTACACGAGTCATTTGTGAATCCGAACTACACGCGACTCACTTACACAAAAAGATGACCGAAACTACACGCGTCATCGTGAATATGAAAACACACGCGATCCTCTTCCCAATCTCAACTCAGGAATGGTAATCCCATTCCCCATCGGTACTCGAATTTCCCGATAACGTTATACCATACCGATATAACACTACTCCCATGACGAAGTCAGCGGACCCCGTCAACTGTCATGCTTCACCAATCAACGCCCTTTTGGCCTCGAACAACGAGTAGCGTCACATCGCGCTCTGCTACGCCATAGTGAATCCTAACGGATACCACTAACCATTCATACAATCGAGCAAGAACCACCTATATCAAACATAGGTACAAAACAATAATTCTCTAGAAGAGAATCCGACACACACATCCCTTAACCGAGGGATTTCACCATGCTCACCAAACACGTCCATTATCTCTCAATGAGATTTTCCACATTACCACCTCGGTGATAATTCAAATCCAAAATCACAAGTACAATCTAACCGAAATTGTACTCTACCACAAATCGACCAAATCTAGGTCCCGACACAAATTTCGGATCTTCCTCGTGCGGGAGTGTAACTCCCCACTTGGAACTACGTTCCATAACCGCATCTCGTACAATCGTACAATGCTACCAAAGTTAGACTTTACTAACATTTGGGTTCACACGACCCATCACCACATCTTGCTCCAACCTTGAGCACACGAAGGATTTCAACCAATCCTTAAACACTTCGAACGAAAAGTGTACCACAATTACACAAACTCTACTCTCGCAATCATCCAATTGCAATAGCTTGTCAAATTTCACCCAGTCACTCCTGTACCTAAGGGTTTCTCTCCGGTATCCTAAGTACAATGTAACCGCAACACCATCGGAGTCGAACACCATGCTTGTAGGCATGAAAGAGGCACCTAATGTCGCGTCATGTAGACTCCATTACCAACATACATCGAGATCCAAAACACTCAATCTCAAGGGTTCCATCCACCCGACGAACCTCACGGTTCATCAACTTTAACACGAGAGCGAACACGCTCTAACATCCGAACACCAAAGCCCACACACATGGCTTGGTAGAAACATTTCCCAACACTAAGGAATGCTTGGTTGCACCAAGTCTTATGTCCTTCGCCCAATAATCAAAACGTCACCATAGGGTACTTCCAATAGGAACGTCACTCTTAACAATATAACATGCACAACACAATGCATTTAACAAACTCAAACTCAATGGTACATAATAAATAATCAAAGGACATATTTATTAAAATGAAACGTACCTTAACGTCTCCTTGCCGCACTCGTCCCCGCTAACTTGGGACATTCCGACTTACGATGTCCTTCTTCTTTGCAAAGGAAGCACACCATGCCATCACCCTTTGACACCGAACATTCCCAAGACTTGTGACCCCTCACCCCACAATTGTAACATCTAGACGCGCTTGAATCCGATATAATCATCCGCGTATCACCCGTGCTCACACTCGGACCCTTAGTCCTCTTACTTGGAGCACCATAAGAAACAACCCTTCTCTCACTTGAAGGTTCACCCATCTTTGATCGCGAATACGACTCGAAACCTCTAGCCACAGAAAATAATTCCGAAAAAGATTTCGCGTAACCCCGGCTAATCTTATTCTTCAAGTCATCATTCAATGTTCGATAGAAATCTTGCATCAACAAATGGTCATTCCCCAAATACTCCGGAAAAAAACGAGCCTTCGCAATAAAGGTTGTCTTGAGAGTATTCAAATCCATAGAACCCTGTTGCAAATTTCGCAACTCATTACACATTTTCGACAAATCGGCTGAAGTTTGGAACTCCTCTAAGAATTCTTTCTTAAACTCGTCCCACGATAACGCCATAAACGTTTCGCCACCGACAAGATCAATCTTACCATCTAGCCAATCCTTCGCCCTACTCCGCAACAAACTAGTAGCGAGTCTTGTCTTTTTCTCGGGAGGGCATTCAATAGTACAAAAACACCCTTCGACATCCGAGATCCAAGTTGTGCTTACCAAAGGATCCAGTTTCCCGTCATACATTGGGGGTTTAGTCCTCATGAAGCTCTTAAGACAACGCTCCATTCCACTACTACCTTGAAGTTCGGAATACTTCCTATCTATTTTTTCTCGAAACGCACTCATTTGCTCCGCAACGGCGGCCGCAACTCTAGCGTTAAACTCCAAATCGTTCGTCTCGATCCCGTTTCCCGTCTCTATTCTAAGGAATGCAAAGCGATTAGATCACGAACGTATAAAGCACATACACAATACCGCTCCATCTTGCTAAACACTCGTCGTACATCACTTGCTAGACACGATTTGCACCCGTAATAAGGTTTGCAAGTCCTTATTACGCATACACGCCGTATCAAATCGTTAGTACAATGACCGCCTCGCTCGATGATATATATGCAACCGCAAACATAAACAAAATACAACGCAATCACATAATAATAATATCCGCATATTAATATAAACATCAGTCCACCTACAAACAAGGCACTAACTATAACCCATTCTGACCCGTACTCCTACAAGTCCCGCACAAAATTAAGCATACACAAAAGTCTAAGTCTAGGCACCTATCTCAAGTCGCCTAAATCCCTTAGACCATGCTCTGATACCACTTGTAACAACCCAACCCATTATCCATCCAAAATACGCAGCAATTAAAATTTTATTTAATTATTTACAGTAAAGGTGCGCGGCGCGCACCACCTTGTGTGCGCGGCGCGCACAAGGACTGGCAGCCCGCTGTCCAAAATTTTCATTTTCCCGTTAAAGATCTCCCACTTCCCGACACTTTTAGACGAAACGCTTTTCACAACAATTTATATTAGTTAAAACTAACACGTTCCAATAATAAAATGAGTTTTACGAGACCGAGCCCACATCGGCCGTTTTACGACTTTCGTACAAAATACAAGTTTTCAACCACAAGATTTTTAACACAAAATAAAGACTGAGCATGGCGATTGGGGATACGCTACCCTAATCAATCCAAAAGAAAGATCTTCTAAAGCAACTATGCGAGCCCACTAGTCCCACGCTTACCCGATCCACCGCATCCATGCAAATCTATAAAAAAGTCAACAACGAGAGGGTAAGCTAAAGCTTAGTGAGTGAGAATATACTACATACATATATATGTATAAAATGGACACGCCACACAAATAATCAAATAACACATACCGGAGCATCTAAGCATAAAGGCAAGCTAAGCTAGCATACCGTACGATCACTAAGCATCAAGCTAATAATAACAACAAGTATAAATTCACCAACGACGATGTGAACAACGCCAATAAGCTACACCCAGAGGGCTAGCTACAATAAAACAATACCACAAAATAAGCAATATACAAACGTCCATGGTTAACCCCATAACCCAATACCGGAACCGACCACCAATTACCAACATGAAGATTGGCCGAACTACACGAGCCTTAGTAAATCCGCATCCACATGAGACTACTATCTTCAATACCACAACAAACATCGAGGTTGGCAGAACTACACGAGCTTTAGTGAATTCGAACTACACGAGACCACTACCTCAATAAGATGACCGAACTACACGGGTCATCGTGAATCCGAACTACACGAGACTCACTTTCTCAATAAAATGACCGAATTACACGCATCATCATGAATCCGCATCCACACGTGATCCACTCCTCCAATCACAACGCAATACCAACCCTTCGCCATTGGGGTTGTATAATCCACATCACAAGCATATGTGATAACGTACACACAAAGTGTGCACCTCGCCAAAGGTGGTCAACCAAAACGCACAACCATGCCAATTGGACCTATTACACAAGTCCATCAAATCCACCTATATGTGAAGTGAACTCTATAACCGAGAACCACTTCACCCGACCCGCACCCATCCTACACAAACATATGCACATAGGATATTAACACTCACCTTGTCACCTTGATGAATGCCACCGAATAATAAGCAACCCGTCAATGGAAAGTACCTATTCCATTATCAAAAATACAACAACACACTTAGAGTGGATTTACAAACCAACTCAATTCGACACTTAGTTCAAATTCGACCAATTGCACTTACAAACACAAAACGCGCCCAAAGTAACCAATAATCACTAACACTAGTGACAATGGTCCTAATATGCCAATTTAACCCAATCATAAGTGTAAAACACTTATAATTCTCAAAATCACCCATAAACCCTAATTTTGACTTATTTCGAATTTAGTCTTTCAAACACTCTAAAAGGGTTCCAACACTTCCAAAATCACTAAACCTAGTGATTAAACCCAATTACAAGTTCTAATCATGGCCAATTTGTTTACCAACCCAAAATCCACCAACAACAACCAATAACCCGATTACTAGCATCAATAAACTCACTTCATGAGTTTAAATGGGTTTATCAACAATTTAAGTTCAAACCCTAACTTGAATATCAAAATCAAACAATGAAATTCGGAGTTATAACTTACCACAACAACCAAAACGTAGCTAGGAATGAGGTGAACAACTTTAACACTTGAGCTTTTGGTCAAACCAAGCTCCTTCTTCTCCAAAACCCCAAATCTCTCTATAGAAATCTCCCTCTCTCTCTCTAGATAGTTGAGAGTGTGTTTGTGGATGTCAAAATGATCCAACAATGGATCCAAACTAGCTGATAAATCCACAGATTTGGCCTCAAGTGAAATGACCAAAAAGCCCCTCATTAAACTAAAAATAGAAAAAGACAGGAAACTGTCGCATGCATAGTGCGCGGCGCGCTCACCTTATGGTGCGCGGCGCGCACAATGGTCTGGGCTGTTTCTGAGCTTATAATTTACGCCCTGCATCATACACTTCATGTACGCCATTTATACTCTATGTACAATAAATATTAGGGTCTTACAGGTGTCAACCGTAAGAACGGTGGTTGTATAGCATGGTCGAAGACAGGACCTTGTGCCACACCGAAAAACTATAGGGTGATCTTTACTATTGCTCATACAAAGGATACTAATTGCATCCAACACGTTATGGACCATGAAAATCTGCATGTCATTAGACATTGCCTTAAAAGTTGCTTGTTCAACGCTTTCCTTCACAACCGAATGGTAGTTTACCGAAAGGTAATATACGGAGCAAGTAAACTGGACGTGTTGCTTTCCTAATACAAGGATAGCAAGTGGGTAACACAAAACCATAAGTTTTGAGCTAAAATTTTCAAATCTGAAACCCACAAAACCCACAAAAATATTTTGCAAACACCGGTGAAGGATTATTCAGGAAAATTTATCTAGGGTAAAAGTTAGAATGAATTTTCAAAAGATCAAATGTTTTCATAAGGATCCAATTTCCTAAAGGATCTAAATTTTTATAGTCATGTGGGACTATAAACCACATCGTTACTACCATTGTTCATACCACCATATTAAAATCACTGATGTACAAAGTATGAAGAATACAGAAGTGATTCTAGTAAAGTTTTATTCAAGTTCTATATTGCTTGAGGACAAGCAACGCTCAAGTGTGAGAATATTTGATTATGCTAAAAACGAACATATATTTCATATCATTATCCTTCCAGATATAAGACAAGCTTTTAGTTGCAATTGTTCTATTTTCAAGTAATATTCGTTTAAATAATAAAAGGTGAAGACAAAAGACAGATTCGACAATTTGAAGATGCAAACGACCAAAAAGCTAAAAAGTACAAAGTACAATCCAAGTGGTTCAATTTATTGATGCGAAATGTCTCAAAATCACAAGAGTACAAGCCACAAAAAGCAAAGTACAAGATGTTAAATTATACAAAAAGGTGTTCAAAAATCCTGAACCAAGACATGAACCAACTATCAACGTGCGAATCAACGGAGCTGAAATTACATTTCAACTATGCACAAGAATATAATATAATATATAATTAATTATATATATTATTATACATTATATTTATCAGCAGCCCACGTTTAGTTCACTATGGTGAGCTGGAATCCAAAGCTATACGACTGCGGAGCTGTGAAGAAGAAAAGTACCGCACTCGCGGAGCTGCACAGTGCAAAATGGGCCTATAAAAGCCAACGCATTCGGACGATCTCCTCATCCCTTTTTCTTTCTTTCTATCTACGTAATATATATATATATATATATATATATATATATATATATATATATATATATATATATATATATATATATATATATATCTATTTTATAATTATAATTTTAATATTAATATTAAGTTAATAATAATAAGGTTATAGTGGCGAATGTTTTAAGTTTGTAAGTCGAAATTCTGTCCGTGTAACACTACGCGATTAATACTCATTGGACCATAATTGGGGTTTGGACAAAAGAACGACACTTGTGGAAATTGGACTATGGGCTATTAATTCACTTTATATTTGTTTAACTGAATGATAGTTCGTTAATTTAATATAGAGATTTACAATTTGACGTATCTATAAATAACCACATACACTCGATCGGATACGATGGGCGAGATATTTATAAGTACTAATAATTGTTCATTTGACCGGACACGGGAATGGATTAATAGTCAATGGACTCATTAAAATAGGGGTGGATTACATACAAGGACACTTAGTGTAATAGTTAACAACGTATTAAAACCTTGGGTTATACGCAGTCGATATCTTGGTGTAATCATTAACAAAGAATTAAGACCTTGTTACAGTTTAAATCCCCAATTAGTTGGAATATTTGACTTCGGGTATAAAGTTAATTTGACGAGGACACTCGCACTTTATATTTATGACCGATGGACTATTATGGACAAAAATCAGATGGACATATCGAATAATCCAGGACAAAGGACAATTAACCCATGGTAATAAATTAAAATCAACACGTCGAACATCATGATTACGAAAGTTTAAATAAGCATAATTCCTTTATTTTATATCTCATAGTACTTTTATTTACCGTCATTTTATTTATCGTCATTTTATTTTTCGTACTTCAAATTATTGCACTTTTATTTATCGCACTTTTATTTATCGTTATTTACTTTACATTTTAAATTAAGTTATATTTATATTTAATATTTTACATTAGGTTTTAATTGTGACTTAAGTTCTAAAATCGACAAATCGGTCACTAAACGGTAAAACCCCCCTTTTATAATAATAATAATATTACTTTTATATATATATATATATATATATATATATATATATATATATATATATATATATATATATATATATATATATATATATATATATATATATATTTATACAAATATAGTTTAAAATAAATATAGCGTTAAACTCAGCTAGCTCCCTGTGGAACGAACCGGACTTACTAAAAAATACACTACTCTACGATTAGGCACACTGCCTATAAGTGTTGTAGCAAGGTGTAGGTATATCCATTCAATAAATAAATAAATAATTTGTGTAAAATTGTATCGTATTTAATAGTATTTCGTAGTAAAAATTAATAGTATTACGTACCCCTTCGCTTTAACATCAATAATATAATATGTATATAATTATAAAGGTTATATATATATATATATATATATATATATATATATATATATATATATATATATATATATATATATATATATATATATATATATATATATATAACTAATAAAAACCGTCGGCAGCAATAAGTTAAAATTTTGTGAGCTGGATATTAGGGCCATGAAATCGCATGGACAATACCCTTCGAACCCATGCGATCGCATGGTGTGGTGGGTGAGCCTAACTCTTTATAAGTCAATCGAAATCAGTTTTGTGATTCATTCATTCATCTATCGACCTCAATCTCTCTGATATATATATATATATATATATATATATATATATATATATATATATATATATATATATATATATATATATATATATTTATTTATTATTATTATTATTATTATTATTATTAAAGATTATTATTATTAGTAGTAGTAGTATTATTAGTATTATACATAAAATACTACGACGAGGTTATGTTCGGGTTATTTCAAAACGGGTTTTTCGAGCGGGATAGAGCTAAGGTAATTATGGGTTATAGCTATGGAGGTTAGGGTATGGTTCGGGGGTATAGCTCGTGAGGCCAACCTAGCGTTTATCATTTCTGTTGCGTCTACATACTTTCCTGCAATATTGAATCACACTATTGATACGTGAGCATTCATATCTTATCTTTTATATATTAATAGTTTATCCCTGACTAGTGCTCGAGTATATATATTTATGCATGCTTGTATGCTAAATTTTGTCGTTAGAAAGTTTTATGATGAATCACGAATTTAATACATATATTATCGATAAAAGGTATATGATATGCATGTTGTTGGAAAGCTGGCGAAAAATTAATAACTTTTCATTTAGAAATCGTGTGGTTTCGATGTACGGATTAAAAGATATGGTCAACTGAATTATCATTAATTTTAGTATTATTATTAAAACGCTTATTATTATTGTTATTATTTAATGTTATTACTAAAATTATATTTATTACTAAAAATTAATATTTTTATCAAAACTATCATTTTATTATTTTTATCATTATTATTATTATTATTAAAAGTATCATTAATATTAAAACTATCATTTTTATTAAAATTATCATTTTTAATAGAAATATCATTGTTATTATAAAATATCATTATTATTATCATTTTAGTATTATTATTATTAAAAATTATCATGTTGAATAGAATTATTATTTTTATATAAAATATTATTATTACAATTAATATTAAAAAGTATCGTTATTATTAAAATTATCATGATTAGAATTATCATTTTATTATAATTAATATCATCATTAGTAAATATAAATATTGTTACTATTATTATTAGTAGAATAATAATTATTATTAATATTATTATTACAAAATAATAAAACTTTTACTCATTATTATTATTATCAATATTATTTTATCAAATAAATATGTGATACAAAGATATTTTTACAACACGTAATATAATTATATTAATAATACATACCACTATATTTCTATGATATTAAGTGAACTTTATAAATTTTATTACTTAAGATATATAAAAGTATATTTTTATCATATATAAATTTTAATATAAATTTTTATTTATTAATAAATGACTTGTATTATTTACTCAAATAAAATCTAATAAATATATTTAAATATATAAAATGACTATATTTAAGTTATATAATAAACATGTATAGATTTTGGAAGTCATTGGGTCAAGTTGACTTTTGTCGACTTTTGCATGTCGGTCTCGAGCATTAGGATTGTGATACACTACGATTTGACCTAAATTGTTAGACAGATATTGACCAACATAAAAATATATATACTTAATATAGGTTCGTGAATCCGAGGCCAACCCTGCACTTGTTCAGTTCCGCCATATACATAATTGCTACGAAATACAGTATTGTGAGTTTCATTACTTCCTTTTTATATATTTTTGGGCATAGAATACATGCATTGTTTTTATAACTGTTTTACGAAATAGACACAAGTACTTGAAACTACGTTCTATGTTCGATTATTAGATCGATTATCGCCCCTTTTTAGTCTGGTAACTTAAGAATTAGGGAACAGACACCCTAATTGACGCGAATCCAAAAGGTAGATCTACGGGCACTAACACCCCCCATTCTGAAAAATGGAATGCTTTAGTACTTCGAATTTTAATATACAACCCTCATTCTGGAAAATGGAATGCGGCCTGTATGTTTAGTATACAACCTGCATTCTGGAAAATGGAATGTGGCCTGTATGCTTATAAAACCCTCATACTGGAAAATGGTATGGGGCCTGTATTTTTGGGGAATATTCTATATGCATTTTGTTAAGGTCGGTTACCAGGAAACTTATCATATGAATGATTTTTATACACGGAATTTGTGTATGTTGTTTATAAATGAAATCTTGTGGTCTATAAAAATTATAGAAATGATTGATTATGATAACTAATGAACTCACCAACCTTTTGGTTGACACTTTTAAGCATGTTTATTCTCAGGTATTAAAGAAATCTTCCGCTGTGCATTTGCTCATTTTAAAGATATTACTTGAAGTCATTCATGGAATATTTCAAGAGACGTTGCATTCGAGTCGTTGAGTTCAACCAGATTATTCTTAAGTCAATTATAGTTTGGATATATTATGAAATGGTATGCATGCCTGTCAACTTTCGATGTAAATGAAAGTTTGTCTTTTAAAATCGAATGCAATGTTTGTAAAATGTATCATATAGAGGTCAATACCTCGCAATGAAACCAATTATTATGAAACTTTTATAATCGATATGAACGGGGCATTTCAGGTGGTATCAGAGCGGTGGTCTTAACGAATCAGATCTTGTATTAGTGTGTCTAACTAATAGTTTTTAAGATGCATTAGTGAGTCTGGACTTCGACCGTGTCCGCATGTCAAACAGTTTTGCTTATCATATCTTATCAAAAATTACCTGCTTATCATTCTTAAATCTAGACACGTTTTCCTGCATTTATTGCATAGATAGTGTACAAACGAATTCATATCTTAGCATATCTGTTACTGTAAACTTTACCTGACATCTTCCAAAGATTCCTCCGTGATTTATGGAATTTTGGTATTATATATAGATATGTAAATTATGTATTGAAGAATATGAATCTAAATCCTATAATCTATTTCACATCAAAAATCATTTCCCAGATTATACAAGCTGGATCCCGTATCTAGTTCAAATTCCTTAGATTCCGACAGCTATTCCGATATGGGTTTCCACTCGGGCTCCGAAAGCAGTGTAACCGGAATGGATCAACTAACCAGCCATCACCTATTATGGATGAATTGGGGATGGGTTCGTAGTCTACTTAATCATTGGAGACAAGAAGAAGGTGATCCCTTCCATTCACCACATTTCCCTCTGGGTGAAAAACCTGAAGCACACACCGACGAACCAGTCCGTAACACCATTTTATCACTCATTGCTAGGGTATCTCGCCACGAACATATCATATCCCAGATTCTACACTTTATTCATCCACTCGTTCCAACCACCAATCATCCCGGTGTAATAGAAGAAATCAACGAGCTTCGCGCTCGGGTAGTAACTTTGGAGAATATGGTGCAAAGGTTAAAAGCACCAGCAGCATCATCGGCATCAATAGTACCACCATCATCAATACCAACAGTATCATTACCACCACAAACAACATACATATCCCATGCTTCAACATCACAAACTGTCCCACGAGCATCCACGTCATACGCACCATAGATACCAAGGAGTACCATCAATAATAACCGATGAAGTATTAATTCATAACTCCATTGGAGAAACATTCTGTGGCGATTATGTAATCTATAAAGTCTTAGAGATTATCTATTCTAGCCTTAACCATAAATCAGAAGAGTGGACTGAAATGATAGATGGAAGAGTAGAAATCCTGACAGGATGGTGCGCGATTTACAAGTTAGACTTGTTATACAAACAGCATCACCAGCGTCGTTAGTACCGTCAGCATTGTCGTCACCAGCATCACCATCAGTATCGCCAACACCAGCAACACCTGTAGCACCACAAGCTACACCAACTCCATAAGCACCGGCGATATCAATACCACAATCACCAACGGGTATATTGAAATAACGAGTTATGGAGTATTAACTCATTATTTCTAGAGAATTTATATATATATATAAATTTTTGAAACCATAATATATCTTTTCGTACAAAGCTATTTGGTATGAATTGAAAAAGGATAGATACTATCCGGTTAATTGATATTACTAATATGCTATGATATACATCCTTCGTTAACAACTTAATCATCGTTAACTACAATCTATGTTTCAACTCAATGAATTCCGTTTCATAATAAGACAAGTGTATTATTCAATTACATGATTGATTTTACACTTTCATCATCAATGTACTCGAAACTTTTTAGACAACATCATTCGTACCTTGCGAAGTTCGCAAGAATTCCAAGAGCACCAACATCATTCACCAAGGAAATATCAATAAGAATAAATAATGAAGTATTGATTACATTAGTGAAATAATCCGCAAAGATTATGTAATCTCTAAATGTTTTAGAGATTATTCATTTTAGTTCCAACCAAAAATCAAATGAGCTTAATATTATATTAAATCATTAAAGCTGTTACTTGTGAAATCTTTAACGGGTAGGTAATACCCGGGAAATATATAAGTTCACAATTAATATGTTACACTGTACATTCTTCAATGTTGATTCAAAAATCATTAACTATATTCACCACCCTCATAGCAATACACAATCACTTCATACAAATTCAATAACATATTCTGATTTTGACAGAACGGAATCCAAGTCAAAGATTTAACAAGTGATATCACTCTTAGATCCTTACATCTTTCAAATCTATACTTTAACTTCAAAAATGTGCTAGAACATCACTTCCATTCATAAAAACCAGGAAAAAAATATTTGTATCATTCAAAATTCTAGACATCATATGTATATTGACTATTACAATTTGCATTCAAACCCTTCTTGATTCTTCAAAACCCCTCAATTAAGAAACAACCGAGAGGATGATCCAACAACATGTTATCTACGAAAAGAAGAACTTATGCATATAGTCATGCACCTGGAAAACTCTTGGAATCTAAGTAGAAGTCTAACACGAATCTATGACCCATTGGCGTTGTTATTATCGCAAATAACTTTGCAATCCCTCTCCAAAGTAGCCAATTTTGTCACACCTCCAGCAAATCAACTTTGACTTTCATTCGGATTAGCCTTATTATAACCTTGATATATACATTGCCTAGTATGTCATTGTTACCGGGGAACCTCTTACATTTCACCATATTAACAGTAAACGTACTAGCAACTTCATTAACCTTTTACTTAAGCCTCTCTGAAAAATCACCATATTTATTCATTGAAACCCTATCATGTGCTCATATGCATCTTGTAACGGTAGTTGTCATACCAAAAAGCTTCAATCATTATTCTCGAATTTCGCAGCGTTTCTACGCCAACAGTTATATATATATATATATATATATATATATATATATATATATATATATATATATATATATATATATATATATATATATATATATATATATATATATATATATATAAAACTTCTATCTCCTAGACTTACGTACTTTAATTGTGAATTTTTGAAGAGCACCTTAATTTACGAATCAGTTCTCAGAATTTTGGAAAATGATGATGAAGCAACAAAAACTGTAAACGACCTTAACAACCAAAATTTTAATGATAAAGAATAGTGTGTTGGCAAAGCTCAGAAAATGAGAAAAATTTGGTACTGAAAAACGGATTGAGCAAACCATTAAGGAGCCTGTGGACAAATCACAAAGACTAAACCTGCCTTCAAAGAATCCAAATGATTCAGTATCTGCTGAAGTCATTAACGAATACCTTGCTCCTGACTCTAAACCTTTACGGACAAATCTCCTTCATCATCCTTCGATATTAGAAATTCTAAGATATCATCGTATATTTCATTATAAATATCCTCGATATTTCTGAGGATATTTTCATAACTATTCTTATCTGAAATTATTTATCTCTTCACGCTATCAGTGTTACATCATAAAGGAAACTGTTTTAGTTTCTAAATTCTGAAAAATTTCGAATTTAAAATATGAATATTTTGAAGTAGTGTTGGGAATTGAATCATGAGATAGTATAATATAATGACACTTGATCAATGTGATTATATTACAGTAAGTCATGCTGAGTTTCTAATGGAACGTTGTAACGACCGGACTTTTTCGACTTGCTTTTGTGCTTTGTTTTTTCACGAAACTGCGTATTTGTGCGTACTGAGCTATATTATACTATGAGAACTCCCTACATGTGGATTACTTTCATTTATATGTTATAACATGCCTTTAAGTACATAGATTACTAAATTTGATCCCCGAAAACCTTTATGACCGTTAGTGTTACTTGACGTTTAAAACAAACTGTGTACTGTGTACACGTTTAACTTTTGTCGTAATCGTAATATTATGACTACGAAATACTAATTGTTATTTTATAATAACAACTACTTGGGTTTTTAAATGCTTAATTACGCTTAGTAATTTACTAGAGTACACTAGTTAGTCTTGTTGGACTTTCTACCTTGTTGGACTTTAGCCCACCCTACACTAGTTAGTGGACTATTTAATTAGCCCAATTATTAGTAACTAGTAACCCATTAATAAGTAAGACAAATGCCCATTTATTAGAGAGAACATACTAGCATTTTTGTTAAGCATTATCCTTAATATTGCATGAGATTCTAATATAAGCACCAACTTTAGACAACACTTAACCAAAAAGCAAAAAGGTGTCCCCCTTGTCCCCCCCACTAAACCTATGGCCACCTAAACCCTCCCACACCCTCACCACCTATATATACAAGCCTTATTTCACCCATTTTACACTTGATCTCATTTGCAATTTACACACACTTACTCTCTAATTCTCTCTCTAGTCTTTCTCACTTTAAAATGTGTAAGTATTTGATTTGTCTTCTTCTTCTTCCCTTCTCATCCACGAATTCATCATCATCATCAAAAGGTCTAGCTTTTTAGCTTTTGATCTTGATTACATCTTGTAGATTCAAACATGGATTTGAATCCTTCAAGAACATGGAAGATTCAAGCTTCCTAGCTTTGAATCTTCACCTATTTTGTAGATCTAAATCTTTTTAGCTTTAATCTTGTTATTTTGTTATAAAGATTCAAACTTGTGTTTGTGGTCTTCATGTAACTTAAAGATCTAAGCTTTATGCTTCAAGATCTTCAAGAACACCAAAGATTCAAGCTTTCTAGCTATGTAATATCATAACTTGTGTAAAAAGGATCCAAGCTCTCTAGCTTAGGGTTCCATTACTTTATTTGATCAATATTATGTTCAAACTTGTTTGATTGAAGTGAAGTTTGTAGCTTTAGTTGTAAATAGAACTTGTATATGTGTTACGACTAAGAATATGATATAACCTTGGTTCATCATCCATCTAAGACTCTTAAATGAGTTGTGTTCTTACTTGGTCTTAACATATTGTGTGTTGATGGTTGAATCTTGGTTAAGGTGATGCTAACCCATCAATGAGTTGTACACTTGAAGCTACAAGCATCAAGGATGAGAACCGTGATGAGCATCAAGCTCTAAGAATCCCACCGGAGCACCTGTTTACTGTTTTTCAGGATCTGATCAGATTCCTGGACTTCTGGAAAACTTATTTTCAGTTAGTTAGTTTCGATTAGATGACTTTTCGTTTAGGCCTCACCTAAATCTGATATACGGTATAGGATTTATAGCCCTCCGAAAGTCACTACGCTTTTGTAATGTTGTGCTGAAATTTCTGACCTACTCGCACTTAAACCGTCGCCAAGGTCAAACGAAGACGAGTTATGTTCTGAAAATTGTTCAGCGGTTAGTGGACTCATACACGGATCTATAGCCACTGACTAGGCATCTTTTCGTTTTGTATAATGGTCGTAGCAACTGACCGAAGTCAGCCTATTGTTTCGATCACTACTTTTTTCAACCTTACTTTATCTTTTACGAATGATGATGATGACGATGATGACACTTAAACTTAATTTATGTACTTTTAAACATTTTGGGACAACATACTGACCTAGTAACATTTGACTTAGGTTGATGACCTTTCACACCGACTTACTTGCTTACTTACCTCGTATCAACTTTTACTGCTTATTCACTGTGAGTTATAGCTTCCCTTTTTACTTTAACTATTTTTGGGACTGAGAATACATGCGCTTTTTATGTTTTACTTACTTTACACGAGTACTTAAACTTCACATATGTGTGGGTTATATAACGGCATAAACTTTCCCCTTAGCACGGTAACGTTTAGTCATTGGTTTTTGAACCGGTGAACGCGAATCTTAGATATGGATCCATAGGGTTTAACATCCCCACTCGGGCTAGTTGATGTCAAAGCAGAGGGGTATAAAATAGTTATTATTTTAGCAGGAAATACTATTAAATATGATACAATTTTACACAAGATATTTATTTATTTATAGAATGGATATACTTAAACCTTGCTACAACACTTATAGGCAGTGTACCTAATCGTACAGTAGTGTAGTTTTTAGTAAGTCCGGTTCGTTCCACAGGGAAATCTTTAAACAAAGCTCAACGCTATATTAGTTTACTTTTATAAAAATACAAATATATATATAAGTAATATTATTATTATAAAGGGGGGTTTTTACCGTTTAATGACCGGTTTGTCGATTTTAAAACTTTAGTCGCAGTTAAAACCTAATGTAAAATATAAAATAAATACAAGACTTTAAATTAAAGCGTAAAGTAAATAACGATAATGAAATTGCGAATAATAAAAATGCGATAAAAGTTAAATTGCGATAATTAAAAAGTACGATAATTAAAAGTGCGATAAAATGAAATAACAATAAATAAAAGTGCGATAATTAGAAGTGCAATTAAATATAAAATAAAGGAAATAAAATATGATATAAAAGAATTATGCTTATTTAAACTTCCGTAATCATGATGTTTGACGTGTTGGTTTTAGTTTTATGCCCATGGGTTAATTGTCCTTTGTCCTGGATTATTCAATATGTCCGTCTGGTTTTTGTCCATAACAGTCCATCAGTCATAAATATAAATTGCAAGTGTCCTTGTCAAATTATTATTATACCCGAAGATAAATATTCCAACTAATTGGGGATTCGAATTGTAACAAGGTTTTAATACTTTGTTTAATGAATACACCAGGTTATCGACTGCGTGTAAACCAAGGTTTTACTACTTTGTTAACAATTACACCAATTACCCTTGAATGTAATTTCACCCCTGTTTTAATTATTCTAGTGGCTATTAATTCATTCCCGTGTCCGGTTAAATGAACGATTATTCGTACATATAAATACCCCGCCCATCGTGTCCGATCGAGTGTATATGGTAATTTATAGGGACGCCCAATTGTAAATCTTTATATTAACATTAACAAACTTTCATTTAGTTAAACAAATATAAAGCCCATTAATAGCCCATAGCCTAGTTTCCACAAGTGTCGTTCTTTTGTCCAAACCCCAATTATGGTACAAAGCCCAATTACCCAATTTTAGTAATTAGCCCAACATCATGATTACTTCGTTTTAAATAAGCATAATAATAACTTAGCTACGAGACATTAATATAAAAAGGTTGAACATAACTTACAATGATTAAAAATAGCGTAGCGTTACACGGACAGAATTTCGACTTACACCCTTACAACATTCGCTAACATACCCTTATTATTAGAATTATAATTAAAATTAAAATATAAATTATAAATATAAATATATTAACGTTGAAGAGGAAGAGAAAAAGGATGATAAATTCGATCAGAATTCGGTTGGCTTTATAGCCAGAAGTGAAATTTGGGGCTCCGCGACTCGCGGCAAAAAGCCCTTCAAACTCCGCGAGTCGCGGAGAGGTATTTTCAATTCACACCCTTGGAGTTTCTGGCTGCCGACGGTTTTTAATATATATATATAATATATATATAATTAATATAATTAATTATATATTATATTATATTTATATACATAGTTAACTTGTAATTTTTAGTCCGTTGCGTCGAGCGTTAAGAGTTGACTCTAGTCCCGGTTCCGGATTTTCGAACGTCCTCGCGTACAATTTAATATCTTGTACTTTGCGTTTTGAATCTTGTACTCTTGTGATTTCGAGACGTTTCTTATCAATAATTGGAACCTTTTTGATTGTCTTTTGTTCTTTTGAGCTTTTTGGTCGTTTGCGTCTTCAAATCGTCGAATCTGTCTTTTGTCTTCACCTTTTATTATTTAAACGAATATCACTTGTAAATAGAACAATTGCAACTAAAAGCTTGTCTTTCTTGAGGAATAATGCTATGAAATATATGTTCGTTTTTAGCATTATCAAATATTCCCACACTTGAGCGTTGCTTGTCCTCAAGCAATATTGTCTTGAAATACTAGAATCACTTCTTTATTCTTCACACTTTGTACATCAGTGATTTCTATACGGCGGTATAAACAATGGTAGTAACGATATGGTTTACAGTCCCACATGACTATAAAAATTTAGATCCATTAAGGAAATTGGATCTTTATGAAAACATTTGATCTTTTGAAAATTAAATCTAGTTTTTACCCTAGATAAGTTTTCCGGAATAACCCTTTACCGGTGTTTGCAAAATATTTTTGTGGGTTTGGTGGGTTTCAGATTTGAAAATTTTAGCTCAAAACTTGCGGTTTTGTGTCACCCACTTGCTAACCTTGTATTTGGAAAGCAACACGTCCAGTTTACTTGTTCCGTATATTACCTTTCGGCAAACTACCGTCCGGTTGTAAAGGAAAGCGTTGAACAAGCAACTGTTTAAGGCAATGTCCCGTGACATGCTTTTGATTATGGTCTATAACGTGTCGGACGCAATTACTATCCTTGGTAGGAGCAATAGTAAAGCTCACCCTTATAATTTGTCGGTCTGGCACAAGGTCCTGTCTTTGACCATGCTATGCAACCACCGTTCTTACGGTTGACACCCGATTTGATTCAGGTGACCTAATGAATTCCAGGTGAATTCCTAGGATTTTACGTTCAATGGTAATGAACGCATTGAAAATAGGGTTTTCAGAAAACAAATCGGTTTATAATTTTGATCAAAATATTTTTTCGTTTAAGCTCGAGTTTAGATATCATTGAATTCCATGAATTTGAATTCTCAATCTTTAAGGTCAATCTCTAGGATTGAGTAATATCAGTCTTAAAAGCTGATTTTTAATCTTTAAGGAGATTATCCTTTCTGGGGATCTGATTCATTAGTCTTATCCAGCTAATTTGCATGGTGCCCCCCCATTGTACGAGATAAATCCTTCTCATGGTTAGGATAAATCTGACCACTTGGCGACCCTGTTTAATGCTGAGGTCCGTGGATTTCCTACTGATTTTAGTGATGACTTTTCTAGATTTTTCGTCAACCTACAGCTGGTCTGGACGACAACTTCATGACCTAAATCAAGAAGCGCGTGTCTTTTTCGGAAGACTTTACTTCCTTTTAGTGATGGAATTGATTCATCGTGTAGATCCATCTCTTCTTTTCTTTCATCGGGTAAAACAGTTTAGTTTAGTCCAAAGCAAAAGTATTTTCAGTTATTGGTTACAGATATATGTGGCATATGTTTAAAATAACTTGGTAAATTTTCCCACACTTGGCTTTTTATTTTTCTTTTTATCGTCCTCTATTCCATTTTAAATGAATTTTAACATTTTAGTTTGTTTCTCAATTTATGTCCTTTCCGAGGTAACAATAATTTCGGTGTTAAAACCTAGTTTTATCGTTCATAAATATGTATAAACATGATTTGAATTCATTTAATTGAAAATTTTGAAAAATTTTACTAGAATTGGGTAGTCAGTATATAAGACTAGGGCTGTTCTTTTTTATCAGAGAGCACTAGATTCTAATACAACTACTGCTTTACTAGTATTTTTAATGGTAACCAAGTGTATAAAGTAAAAAATTTTTAAAATCCGAAAGAATTTAACCCCTTCCCACACTTAAGATCTTGCAATGCCCTCATTTGCAAGAAATCAGTAACAATTTAAATTATTGAGGGTGATTTGTGTGAAAATGATTAAATTTTTACCAAAGTTTCCAAATATATTGGCGTTTGTTTGCTGAATGATAAATGGTGCACATCATTTGTTCATTCCGTCTTGTTGTTATTTCACATATATTTTGCATCTTTGTCGTCAAAATTACTTGCTTTTGCTGAACTTAATGCCAGTCTTTGAAAATGCGTTGTTTTACCCTGTTGTGTACATAAGATAAACTGCAAACATATATACATATTTTTGAAGTTTGGTTTATTACCCCACATTCAAAAATTATTAAAATATAAGAATAAAAGTTAGATAATTATAAAAATGATTACAATATTAACAAAAATATTAAATATATCAATAATTACAAATTACAAAATAATAAAAAAAAAATAAGTAAACTAAGGATGATATTGGTACCAATAGGGATTCCACGCATAACCATAAGTGCTATAGAATGCTTCGGCAGGGTCATACGTAGGATATGGTGGCTGCATCTCTATCGACCAAGGAGGGAAGACGGGTTTCGGTGTAGGAATATAGTTTCTACCTATATGTTGGCAATGCGCTATGATCTGGTTCTGATGAACTTGCCAATCTTCAAATGCTCTCTGTCTAGCATTTTCGTATTCCTGAGAAGCTATAAACCTATGCATTTCTTGCATCTCATTCCCCCCTCCTACATTACCTTGTTCCTGGTTTCTCTCTACCTGTGGATGTCTACCATTGTATCGTACTGCGGCGTTATTTCGCCGCTTCAACACTTTCGCACCATGGTATACATTTAAACCTATAGTGTCGCGGGGTTCCGGCTCTTCTACTAATAATCCCCCCCGACTTATATCCACACCGAGATATTCACCAATCAAAGTAATAAAAATACCACCTCCTATTATGCTATGTGGACGCATCCCTCGAACCATAGCTGATAAATAATAACCCACACAATATGGTATACTTACAGCGCTGTGTGGGTCTCGAATACACATATGGTAAAACAAATCTTGTTCATTTACCTTTTCTTTGTTTTTACCCCTTTGTGTAATCGAATTAGCTAAAAACCTATGTATTACTCTTAATTCGGCTCTATCTATATCCAAATAAGAGTAGTTTCCCCCTTTGAAACGGTGGTGGCTTGTCATTTGACTCCACACACCGTGTGTATCAAAATTCTCATCTATTTTCCTACCGTTTAGTATCAATCCTCTACAATCGGCAGACGCTAATTCCTCAGGCGTATATATACGTAAAGCCTGAGCCATGTCCAGTAAAGACATGTGGCGCATCGAACCGCCTAACAAAAATCTAACAAAAGAACGATCGGTTAAACTAGCTACCCGATCATTCAACTCTATACTACATAACAACTCTTCACACCATACTTTATATACAGGTCTGCGTATGGTGAATAAACATATCCAGTCATTAAAAGAAGAATTACCATACCTCTGTACCAGTAATTCCCTAATTGGCCCGGCCAATTCTACAGCTTCCAAGGGTCCCCATTCTATGACCCTCGGTACCTCAACAACCTTGGAATGAAGAGTATGCAAACCCCGTTGATATTTTGGATAATCTATCCAAAGTCTGTCAAATCGCAGGTTCGGGTGCAACTGTTCCAAGTGCATATCTGAAAAGGTCATGACTGGATGAGGTACATCCTGCTTGTAGTAGTTATCTACCTCCTGTTGTTCCAAGTTCTCAGCAGGAGCGTGACGGGCTTGGGATGAAGATTCACCCCTTTCATTCTGCAAAACACATCAAACACAAATTTTGTGCATCCAAATATGCATTAGTGTCAGCAAAATCATCAATCAAAATAATTACAATGACATTATCAATTTATATCAAACTTAAGCTCATTTTCACATTTTTATCAAATCTACACTTTTTCAAATAAGCATATACGAAAATTTTCGCCAAGTTCATAAGCATTCAACTCAAATAACATGTCAAAATAATCATTACTAGCAAATAAACAAGTCTCAAATGGCATTATCTTTCAAAAATCAAGTTCATGAATTTTGGACTTGAAAAAGTCCACTTTAATTCTCAAAATCATGTTTAGGCTCAAAGTTTGGATCTTTTAACTACCTAGACATGTTACACTACTCAATTTAGCAATAATTCATGACAAAAATCGGCCATAACCTGTTTATATCAAAAAGCCCCAAATTTGCTCAAGAACACAAACCCTAGATTCTAAAGATTTTGAAGTTTTTGGCTTCAAATCATGTTAACAAGCATCAATCTAGGTTATACATGCATAATATACTAACAATTTAACACTAATTACACTAAAAATTAACAAAATTCAAATTATGAAAATATGCTCAAGAACACACTAAAATTCGGATTTAAAGGTGATTTGGGGTGTAATTGTACCTGTTTTCTTGAGTAATTCTTAGATATCATCCTTCTCAACATGATTTTAGCAAAAAATTTGGTGATTAACGGTTAAAAATTGAGATTTTTGGGGGTGATTTTCGTGGGTTTTCGAGCTCTTCTTCGCAGAAAATTTCTGTGTTTTTGTGTGTGTGGGAGTGACTGATCGTTTCAGCTGTTTTATTTTTTTTCTGTAATTTGGTCCCTCCGCGAGTCGCGGAGGTTTGCACTGCAAACTCCGCGAGTCGCGGAGTTTACCCTTTTTTTTTTTTTTTTTTTTTTTTTTTTATTTTTATAATCTTTAACTTATAAAACAATTAAGAAATTAATTTTTAAAATTTTGTTTCCCTTGTTATTTAGGACGAGGTCGTTTCGGATCGATGTCCTAGTCCGTCCCTCGACAAAATTTTAAAATTTGTCTTTTTTGTAGCGATTGTTTTAAAAGCTAAGATTTTTGGGTTTTTTAATGTTTTTGGCATACTTTAATTTAATAAGATTAAAAATAATGATAATAAAAGTTCTCGTCCCTTCCTCGGGTAAAGCAATTTCGGTTCAGAGACCTAGTCTTCAACTTACGACGAATTTTAAAAATCATATTCTTAACTTAATGAGATAAAGTAAATTTTTGTTTTTAAATTCACACAACTTAAATATAAAATTCAAAATTAATATTAAAAATTCAAAATTCACACCAAACTTAAAATTTGAAATGCATAAAATTAAAATTTCATATTTTAAAACTTAAAAATTCACACCAAACTTAATTTAAAAATTCATAAATTCATACCAAACTTATATTAATTTTTCAAATATTTACAATTTTAAAAATATTGTTTTTACAAAGTTTACAATATTAATTTAAGATTTAAATATTAATTTTAAAAACATAGTAAAAATAAAATTAAAAATCTTTTTGTCTTTTTTTTTTATCCCACTTTAATCAATCAAATATTATCAAAAATATGCGCCCCTCTTTTCGGTAAAGTAATTTCGGTTCCAAAACCTAATTTAACTCATGACGAATTTTTGAAATATTTTGGGTTGATTTGATTAAAGATATTTATACCTTAAGAATAAACGTTAAATTTCGCAGTGATGTAATAAATTTTTGAATGATATCAATAATTTCGGTCGCCAAACCTAATTTTATTTAATACCAATTTAATACTTTTTAGCGAACAAATTAGCGTTTATTATCAAAAGGTTAAAAATAAAAATAAAAATAAAAACTGTACAGACATACCTGTGAAATAGATTTCTTAGTTATATGATCTATTATATTCATAAGATAGTCGGTTTAATTGGTTTTCCATGGCTGCATAGGCGTAACCTCGAGCATTCATTGTCTTTTCTTCTAAACATATGAACGGTCCGTCTCTGCATAAAGTAACAAATTCGGTATTTGAATAGGTTTGATTATTTGAACATTTACCTCCATGTGACCATTTTCCGCATTTGTGACATTTTTCTAGGTGTCGTGCTCTTCTTTTCGCTGCGGATTTTGATTTTCCTTTACCAAATTGTAACTTATTATCTTCGCATCTGGATCCTTTTCTAACTCCGTCCATTCTTTCTCTGATTACTGATACTAATTCACTCGGGAGTATGTCATTATTACGTTTAGTGATCAAAGCGTGTAGCATTAGACCATGGTTTAGTTCACAGGCAGTCTTCATTTCGTAAAAACCTAAAAAAAATAAAAATTCAGAATGGGGGGAGAAGACTAGTTCTTTAGGGTCTGCTAGGGAAAGACCATACGTGTTCCATTTTCGAGAACTACACGAAAACAGACAATCTAACTCTAACAGAAATACTTATTATCCTTTAAAGACTTGATTCTCCCCACACTTAGTTAGCTGTGGTGTCGAAATTGTGATTAACTTCGTTGTCGACTTCCATCGGACCATGTATGTAATGTTTAACTCTGTGACCATTAACTTTAAATTCAATCCCATTTGAATTTATTAATTCTATCGTTCCGTATGGGAAAACTCTTTTGACTATGAATGGTCCAGACCATCTTGATTTCAATTTTCCAGGAAATAGCTTGAATCGTGAATTGAAAAGAAGAACTCTGTCTCCTTCTTTAAATTCTTTTGAACTTCTGATTCTTTTATCATGCCATTTCTTCGTTCTTTCTTTATAGATTAACGAATTTTCGTATGCTTCATGTCTTAATTCTTCTAATTCGTTTAGTTGACTTAATCGTAGACGTCCGGCTTCATGTAAATCAAGATTACATGTCTTCAAAGCCCAAAATGCTTTGTGTTCAATTTCTACTGGAAGATGACACGCTTTTCCATAAACAAGTCTAAAAGGTGTGGTTCCAATTGGAGTTTTGTAGGCTGTTCTAAAAGCCCAGAGTGCATCCTCCAATTTAATGGACCATTCCTTCGGATTTGATCCTACGGTTTTCTCTAGAATACGTTTTAAAGCTCGGTTGGTATTTTCAACTTGTCCACTTGTTTGTGGATGATATGCGGTGGAGATTTTATGAGTTACTCCATATCTTTTAAGAATTTTCTCAAGTTGATTATTACAGAAATGAGTACCCCGATCACTTATTAAAGCTTTCGGTGTTCCAAACCTTGCAAAAAGACGTTTTAAAAAGTTGACTACAACTCGTGCATCGTTAGTTGGGAGAGCTTGTGCTTCCGCCCATTTAGATACATAATCAATGGCTACGAGTATATATAGATTATTATGAGATTTTGGAAATGGACCCATAAAGTCAATACCCCAAATGTCAAATACTTCACATACTTGGATGACATTTTGTGGCATTTCATCACGTTGACTTATTTTTCCGGCCCTTTGACATGCATCACAGGATTTGCAAAGAAGGTGTGCGTCTTTGTAAATTGTAGGCCAATAGAATCCAGCTTCATAAACTTTTCTTGCTGTTAGTTGAGGCCCATAATGCCCTCCTGTTGGTCCTGTGTGACAATGGTTTAAAATTTTACTAGCTTCATCTCCAAATACACATCGGCGTATTATTCCATCGGGACAACTTTTAAACAGATGTGGATCTTCCCAGAAATAGTGTTTTATATCACTGAAGAATTTCTTTCGTCTTTGGTACGATAATCCTTTTTCAAGGAATCCACAAACTAAGTAGTTTGCATAGTCTGCAAACCATGGGATTTCTTTATAATCTATCTTCAATAGATATTCATCAGGAAAGTTGTCTTGTATGGCCGATTCATTCAGAACTTCTAATTCGGGGTTTTCAAGACGAGAAAGATGATCAGCGGCGAGATTTTCTGCTCCTTTTTTATCTCGGATTTCAATATCAAACTCTTGTAAGAGTAAGATCCAACGGATTAATCTTGGTTTAGCATCTTGTTTTGAAAATAGGTATCTAAGAGCAGAATGGTCGGTATAGACCACCGTTTTTGCTAGAACTAGATATGATCGAAATTTGTCAAAAGCAAAGACAATAGCAAGGAGTTCTTTTTCAGTAGTTGTATAGTTCGTTTGTGCTCCTTGTAATGTCTTACTAGCATAATATATAGGTTGAAATCGTTTTTCAATCCTTTGTCCTAAAACGGCTCCCATTGCAAAATCACTTGCATCGCACATTAGTTCAAATGGTAGATTCCAATTTGGTGTTATCATGATCGGCGCATTAGTGAGTTTTTCTTTAAGAATATTAAAAGATTTGATACACTCATCTGAAAAGATGAATGGCGCATCCTTTTCTAGGAGTTTATTCATAGGAGTGGCAATTTTAGAAAAATCTTTTATGAAACGTCGGTAAAAACCGGCATGCCCTAGAAAACTCCTAACTCCTCTAACATTGGTGGGATGTGGAAGTTTAGCAATTACATCTACTTTAGCTCTATCCACTTCAATTCCTTCTTTTGAAATTTTATGTCCAAGAACGATGCCTTCTTTAACCATGAAATGGCATTTCTCCCAATTAAGTACTAGATTTGATTTTTCGCATCTAATTAGCATTCGTTCCAGATTAACTAGACATGATTTAAATGTATCACCGAAGACTGAAAAGTCATCCATGAATACTTCCATGCATTCTTCTATCATGTCGTGAAAAATCGCCATCATACACCTTTGAAAGGTTGCAGGGGCGTTACAAAGTCCAAATGGCATGCGTTTGTAAGCAAAAGTACCATAAGGGCACGTGAATGTGGTTTTCTCTTGGTCCTCGGGTGCTATTGGAATTTGAAAATATCCGGAAAATCCATCTAGAAAACAGTAGTAACTATTTCCGGCTAATCTTTCCAACATTTGATCTATGAAAGGTAAGGGAAAGTGATCTTTTCTGGTGGCGTCATTTAATTTTCTATAATCAATACATACACGCCATCCTGTTACAGTCCTAGTAGGAATAAGCTCATTTTTCTCATTTGTAATGACAGTCATGCCACCCTTCTTAGGCACGCATTGAACTGGGCTTACCCATGGACTATCAGAAATTGGATATATCAAACCTGCATCTAGCAGTTTAATAATCTCTTTCTTAACTACAACTTGCATATTAGGATTTAGTCTTCGTTGGCGTTGCACATACGTTTTATGACCTTCTTCCATAAGGATTTTATGTGTGCAATACGAAGGACTTATTCCTTTAATATCATGAATCTTCCATGCAATGGCTGGTTTATGAGCTTTCAACACAGAAATGAGTTGTGATTTCTCATTTTCAGTAAGAGAAGACGATATTATTACAGGTAATTCAGATTCACCATGTAAATAAGCGTATTCCAAATGGTTTGGAAGTGGCTTTAACTCTAATTTCGGAGGTTCTTCTATCGATGATTTATATCGATATCTGTCTTCTTCTTTTAGCATTTGAATTTCTTCTGTTGTTGGTTCATATCCATTAGCTATAAGTGTAGCTAACATTTCAGATTCATCAATTGGTTCATTTCCTTCTCCTAAAGAACATTCTCCTGTTCCTTGTAATTCTGGAAATTCTTCTAATAATTCTGCATGTGCATCTATAGTTTGAATATAATAACATGTATCATCTGCAGATTGTGGTTGTTGCATTGCTCTATCAACTGAAAAGGTAACACTCTCATCCTCTATACTTAGGGTCAGTTTCTTACCGAACACGTCTATCATTGCTTTAGCCGTGTTTAAGAATGGTCTTCCTAATATGAGAGGAACTTGAGAATCTTCTTCCATGTCCAAAACAACAAAATCTACTGGAAATACTAAAGTACCAACTTTAACTAGCATGTTCTCCATTATCCCCCTAGGATATTTTATTGATCTATCGGCTAGTTGTATGCTTATTCTGGTTGGTTTCAATTCTCCAAGGTCTAGTTTAGCGTATAGTGAATACGGCATTAGATTTATACTAGCACCTAAATCTGCCAATGCTTCTATTGAACTAAGGCTACCCAGAAAACATGGAATTGTGAAACTTCCTGGATCAGATAATTTTTCTGGTATCTTATTCAACAGCACTGCTGAACAATTAGCATTCATAGTAACAGCCGAGAGTTCTTCCATTTTCTTTCTATTCGTGATTAGATCTTTCAAGAATTTAGCATACCTTGGCATTCCTGAAATCACATCAATGAAAGGAAGATTTACATTTATCTGTTTAAACATATCCAAGAATTTGGATTGCTCGGCTTCAAGTTTTTCTTTCTTCATTTTACTCGGGTAAGGAAGTGGTGGTTGGTATGGTTTAACATAAGGTTTATCCTTAACTGTGTTATCTTTATTAACCTTTTCAACTACCGGTTCTTTTTCCTTATCCTGATCAGGTTGTGGTTCTTGTGGAGTAGGAATAGTTTCATCAGAAGTTACAGGTATTTCAGGTGGTTTAAGTGTTGTACCACTTCTTGTGGTAATAGCTTTAGCTGTTTCATTCCGGGGGTTAGCATTCGTATCACTAGGTAAACTTCCCGGTTTTCTTTCACCTATTAACCTTGCTAGGTTACTTACTTCTTGTTCCAGATTTTGAATAGAAGCTTGTTGATTTCTAAATGCTTGAGCATTTTGTTCATTGGTTTGTTTTTGAGATGTGAAAAACTGCGTTTGAGTTTCAACTAGCTTCGTCATCATATCTTCTAAATTCGGCTTTTTATCATCGGTTTGTTGTGGTGGTTTGTTCTGAAAATTCGGTCTTTGCTGATTATAAGTATTATTGGATACTTGTTGATTGCTAGGACCTTGTTGGTTATTGTATGGAATATTTCGGTTATAATTCTGGTTTTGATTGTAAATCGGTCTTGGCGGTTGATAATTATTCTGATAATTATTTCCAGGCCTTTGGTTTATGTATGAAATATTCTCTCTTTGTTCCATTGTTAATTCAATACTGAGACAATCTTTTGTCAAATGTGGTCCTCCACACTGCTCACAACTAATTCGTATAGCATGAATATCTTTAGTCATCTTTTCCATTCGTCTTTCGAAAGCATCTATCTTTGCGGAAATGGAATCTAAGTCATGGCTAGAATCGGCTCTAGCTGCTTTAGATGATCTAATGATATCTTTTTCTTGGTGCCACTCATGTGAGTGGGAAGCAGTATTATCAATAATTTTGTAAGCATCAGTTTCGGTTTTCTTCATAATAGAGCCACCAGCTGCTATATCTATGTCTTTTCTTGTAGTGATGTCGCATCCTCGGTAGAATATTTGTACTATTTGACAGGTGTCTAAACCATGTTGCGGACATCCTCGTAATAACTTTCCATATCTTGTCCACGCCTCATATAGAGTTTCATTTGGTTTCTGTGTGAACGTAACAATTTCTGCTTGAAGTCTTACGGCTTTAGATGCGGGAAAAAATTGTTTAAGAAATTTGTCAATTAAAACGTCCCATGTATCGATCGCCCCTTCAGGTAACGATTCCAACCAATCTTTGGCTTCTCCCTTTAAAGTCCAGGGAAATAACATGAGATATATCTGTTCATCCTCCACTTCTCGGATTTTAAATAGTGTGCAGATCCTATTAAAGGTACGTAGATGTTCATTTGGATCTTCCTTCGGCGCACCACTAAATTGGCATTGATTAGTCACCATGTGTAGAATTTGTCCTTTGATTTCATAATCTGGCGCATTAATGTCTGGATGAGTAATTGCGTGACCTTGGCCAGTGCGTTTAGCTCTCATTCGGTCTTCCATACTTAAAGGTTCCAGATTCTCCATAATTGAATTTGTTGAATCGGTATCACTAGATGATTCTGATTTAATAGTTCGTTCCTCAACAATCTCTGTTTGAATGATTGGTGGTTCCGGAGGAAAGTTTAATGGTTCAGGATCTATGAACCGTTCCTGAATATTTTCTGGATTCTCAATTGTGAGGTCGGGTTCAAAAAATGGATTATCGGAAATTTGAACTGAAGTACTTGGTCGACTGGATGACGATTCTAAAGAAAAATCAACGGCGGTTATATTTGTTAAACGATGTCTTGATCGAGTTACAGGTGGTGAACGTACAAAAGGTGGTGAACGTCTTGCTCGGTGCATTCACTGAATATTCTATTAGTTTTAAAAAGGAAAGAAAAATTATAATAAGTTATCCAATCAATAGACTTTTCTGATTTTGCCCACGTTTCGAATAGCCAAAAGATGCAGCAGAGGGGCAGGATTCGTTTGGTCTCAATATAATTGAGGACTGTTTGGCTCCAATAACCCGGTCCACGTACAAATCCAACTATTACTACGAACCAGAAAATTTTGATGTCTATCAATTTAACCACTCAAAATAAATTTTCGTAATTTTTAGAAATTTAGATAAGAAGTAGAATAAAATTTCTAAGTCCTAAAACTAGAATAGCGAGAAATAAGAGAGAAAAAGAGTTCGTCGAAAAAGGTCGAAAAAGAAAAAATGGTTGAAAAATAAAAGGTGACGGAAAAATAAAAGAAACTTATAAAAACTTAAAAATACTTAACTAATTTAACCTTATTACTACAACTAACTTAAAATTATAATCGCAAATTGAAATTACTAATTGGAATGATAATTGATACATAGTAAAAGGTGTAAAAATATTAAAGCTTACAAGAAAAACTAAATCCCAAATGGAAATAACTTAAAAAGAAACTAAAACTTAAAAAGGCGTCGCAAAATTCTAAAGCACCTAAATCTTAGTCTAAAGAAAAAGCACTTAAGGAATTCTACGGCAAAGCCTAAAAATATAGGAGTAAAAATAACTATAGCAAAAACTAAGTTTAAAATTAATTATGAGCTAAAAATATAAATATTACGCTACAATGATTAAAAAGGTACAAAATATAAAAATATACAAAAAGTTGTAAAAAGTACAATTTTTATAAAAATATTATTTTTATATTATTTATTTAATTAAAACTACTAATTTTACAATTTTATTAAACTTATTTATACTAAATACATTAAATTAAAGTAAAAAGTAAAAATAAAACTCAAATTAATAATAATAATAATAATATTTAGGTTTTAATAATAATAATAATTAAAAATAACCCGTGATTAGGGTTTTGTCCGTGTGTCAGAGGGCCTCCGCGAGTCGCGGCAAATAAAGAGGAAAACCCCGCGAGTCGCGGGGTTCAGGAATTCAGTTGACAGGACTTACTTTTTACGCGTTTTTCTTTTTTTTTTTTTTTTATTATTTTCTGTTTTCTGTTTTTAATTTAAATAAACGATTTTTAATAAAATTTATATTTTTATAAATTAAAATAAAGATAAAGAAACTTATAAAACTTAAATATTTAACAAAATCCTAAAAATACTTATATTTTTGTTTTTCTTTTTATATTTTTGAATGATTAAAACGTAATTTTTACAAAAACGACTTTTAATAAAAGTAAATAAAAATCTTTTTTTTTTTTATTATTATTAGCGTTGCGCTTCCGGCTTTTAAGATGTAGTTCCCCGGCAGCGGCGCCAAAAATACTTGATGTCAAAGCAGAGGGGTATAAAATAGTTATTATTTTAGCAGGAAATACTATTAAATATGATACAATTTTACACAAGATATTTATTTATTTATAGAATGGATATACTTAAACCTTGCTACAACACTTATAGGCAGTGTACCTAATCGTACAGTAGTGTAGTTTTTAGTAAGTCCGGTTCGTTCCACAGGGAAATCTTTAAACAAAGCTCAACGCTATATTAGTTTACTTTTATAAAAATACAAATATATATATAAGTAATATTATTATTATAAAGGGGGGTTTTTACCGTTTAATGACCGGTTTGTCGATTTTAAAACTTTAGTCGCAGTTAAAACCTAATGTAAAATATAAAATAAATACAAGACTTTAAATTAAAGCGTAAAGTAAATAACGATAATGAAATTGCGAATAATAAAAATGCGATAAAAGTTAAATTGCGATAATTAAAAAGTACGATAATTAAAAGTGCGATAAAATGAAATAACAATAAATAAAAGTGCGATAATTAGAAGTGCAATTAAATATAAAATAAAGGAAATAAAATATGATATAAAAGAATTATGCTTATTTAAACTTCCGTAATCATGATGTTTGACGTGTTGGTTTTAGTTTTATGCCCATGGGTTAATTGTCCTTTGTCCTGGATTATTCAATATGTCCGTCTGGTTTTTGTCCATAACAGTCCATCAGTCATAAATATAAATTGCAAGTGTCCTTGTCAAATTATTATTATACCCGAAGATAAATATTCCAACTAATTGGGGATTCGAATTGTAACAAGGTTTTAATACTTTGTTTAATGAATACACCAGGTTATCGACTGCGTGTAAACCAAGGTTTTACTACTTTGTTAACAATTACACCAATTACCCTTGAATGTAATTTCACCCCTGTTTTAATTATTCTAGTGGCTATTAATTCATTCCCGTGTCCGGTTAAATGAACGATTATTCGTACATATAAATACCCCGCCCATCGTGTCCGATCGAGTGTATATGGTAATTTATAGGGACGCCCAATTGTAAATCTTTATATTAACATTAACAAACTTTCATTTAGTTAAACAAATATAAAGCCCATTAATAGCCCATAGCCTAGTTTCCACAAGTGTCGTTCTTTTGTCCAAACCCCAATTATGGTACAAAGCCCAATTACCCAATTTTAGTAATTAGCCCAACATCATGATTACTTCGTTTTAAATAAGCATAATAATAACTTAGCTACGAGACATTAATATAAAAAGGTTGAACATAACTTACAATGATTAAAAATAGCGTAGCGTTACACGGACAGAATTTCGACTTACACCCTTACAACATTCGCTAACATACCCTTATTATTAGAATTATAATTAAAATTAAAATATAAATTATAAATATAAATATATTAACGTTGAAGAGGAAGAGAAAAAGGATGATAAATTCGATCAGAATTCGGTTGGCTTTATAGCCAGAAGTGAAATTTGGGGCTCCGCGACTCGCGGCAAAAAGCCCTTCAAACTCCGCGAGTCGCGGAGAGGTATTTTCAATTCACACCCTTGGAGTTTCTGGCTGCCGACAGTTTTTAATATATATATATAATATATATATAATTAATATAATTAATTATATATTATATTATATTTATATACATAGTTAACTTGTAATTTTTAGTCCGTTGCGTCGAGCGTTAAGAGTTGACTCTAGTCCCGGTTCCGGATTTTCGAACGTCCTCGCGTACAATTTAATATCTTGTACTTTGCGTTTTGAATCTTGTACTCTTGTGATTTCGAGACGTTTCTTATCAATAATTGGAACCTTTTTGATTGTCTTTTGTTCTTTTGAGCTTTTTGGTCGTTTGCGTCTTCAAATCGTCGAATCTGTCTTTTGTCTTCACCTTTTATTATTTAAACGAATATCACTTGTAAATAGAACAATTGCAACTAAAAGCTTGTCTTTCTTGAGGAATAATGCTATGAAATATATGTTCGTTTTTAGCATTATCACTAGTCACGCTAGCATTTAACGGGTGTTTATTACTTCTAGGACATACGCACTCGCCAAGTGTACTTTTAAGGGGTATTATTATTACGTTAAGTTAGTTACCATGTGCCCACATTTAAGCATATACTTTTCATACTGTTTTGAATACGATAACTCGTGATCTACATTACATTACTGTTAATAAACAAAATATAGCTCACCAACATTCGTGTTGACTTTTAAGCGTGTATTTCTGAGGTGCTTAGACGTTCTTGCTTTCGCTATTAGACTTGCTGTCTTGGTGCTATAGACTTGCTGTTATGGACCTGCTGTGTTAGATTTCCGCTGCATTACTTAGAGATGTCTCAATCATGGAACTTTTACTTTACATTCTCAACTTATGTTATTTTGTATAATAGCTTTGTAACGACCTTTGTGTCACGTTATGTTTTGTAAAACATTATCTTTTTATGAATGCAAAACTGGTTTTCAAACAGCATATAGTGATTGACCTTGTAATGATCCTGTTTTTGACGATCCGTACACGATAGTTTTGTACGAGGCATCACATTTGGTATCAGAGCATTGGTTGTAGGGAATTAGGTTGCATTAGTGAGTCTAGACCAGACCAAGTAGGATTCACTAATAGGACTAATCTATAACTTGTTTGTTTACCTGATTCTGTGGAACTGTTGCATGCTACTATATTGTATTACTACATGTTACTGTTGCTACTACTGCATGCTACTACCTGCTTTCGATTGCATGATTACTTCTGTTTATAACTGTTTTCATTGCCATGCTATGTACTGCTAGGATGCTATAGTGCCTGATTACGTGTTTGCTATATGTCTTACTGACATGGAAAAAGTTATTTTTTCTTGTTCAGATGACAGACATGCCGCCCATGACTTTTGACTTCGAGAGTGACTCAGATACGTCAACTACCTTGCCTACTATTCTTACTGACTCACCACTACCCTCAGGCGACTCTAGCGATTCTGCATCCGGAGATAGCAGATATGCGCTTGACCTGATGGACATCTCAGACGGAGACGAGGATCCAGAGGAGATTCCAGCTCCACCCAGCCCTGGACTCCCGGGGCCACATCATCATTCCGATGGTACTGTGATCCCTGGGGGAAACCGAGACGGTCCTTTCCGTTTTGAGCATGGACATTAGGCTAGACGCACCGCTGATGGACGTGTTGTACCGATTCTACCAGGCAGATATCGACTTATGACCACCAGCCAGACACTTTCTCCCGACCGCGATGATCATGCATTACCTTCCGAGGATTCAAACGGTTCATCATTCGATGACTCCAGCGAGGAGGAGCCCGATGAGGATTCTGAGGAGGACCCTGAGGAGGAGCCCGTGCAGCCACCCTCTACCCCGCCGAATAAGCAGTATCGTTTCGATGGTACTGTTATTCCACGGGTTAACGGAGGTAGAACATTCATGGATGCACATGGACAGTTGGTTAGGGTCACAGCCCGTAAGCGGGTCGTACCGTATCCTGCTGATTCATTCGTGCATAAGGCGGCCCACACTGTGTCGTCTACATCATCTAGATCATTTGAACCGCCGGAACCACCAGCACCACCTGCACCACCTGCACCATCTGCCCCACCAGCATCCCGCATCGTCGAGGAACTGACGAGGGAAGTGCATACCCTCCGTGCTCGGGTAACGGAGCTTGAGGATCAGATGTCCCACTTGATGGACATCATTTACCCACCTTTGCCCTAGGACTATTGTATTAGGTTTCTTTATGTATTCCGTTTGTAGTTTTCTGTTTTTAATTAATGTAATGTACGAACCTCATGCCAATATACGTAACTTTCTTATTATGAATGGAATTACTGTTACTTAATTGTTATACGGCATTACTTTAAGCTATTACATGTTGGCTTTTGTGCTACCTGCTGCTAGTTTCCATGCTTAGTTATCGCGCATTGTGTTGTTTCCGTGATGTTTTCCTTATGCTATGACATTACCGACTATTGAATTTTGACTTAAGTCGAAATTTTGTTTGGAAGATCGATGGCTAACGAAAGAGGTCCGCGAGAAATTCCCACCGCAGCTTAGATCGAGAAGATGATAGCTACTCGAGTAGCCACGGCTATAGCGAATGCCAATCCTGCTGCAGCTCCACTGGCTAACCCAGCTGTTCAGAATGGGTGTACTTATAAGGAATTCTAGAACTGCAAGCCCCACAATTTTAGTGGTATTGAAGGGCCAGTTGGGCTGACAAGATGGTTTGAGAAATTGGAATCTGTGTTCCGTGTGAGTAACTGCTCTGAAGTGAACAAAACTAAGTTCGCATCCTGCACTTTGTTGGATGGCGCTTTAACCTGGTGGAACATACTTGCCTAGCCTCAGAGAATTGACGAAGCTTATGCTACACCATGGGAGGAGTTTAAGAGTGCTATGATCGAGGAATACTGCCCCAGAACCGAAATTCAGAAGATGGAAGCGGAGTTTTTGGAACGGAAGGTTGTAGGAACTGACCATGATGGCTATAACTAAAGGTACTTGGAGTTGGCTTTGATGTGCCCCACGATGGTTACTCCTGAATTTAAACGAATGGAACGGTATTTGTGGGGACTTCCCAAGACCATTCAGGGAAATGTCACATCTTCTAAACCAGCAAATGTCCCGGAAGCTATGCGCATGGCGCACACCCTGATGAATCAAATTACCCAACAGGAGCCAGAAAAGGTGAGATCAGAATCAGGAACTAGTAATGGGAAACGTAAGTGGGACGAAAGTAAGGGAAAAGGTTTTGACCAGAACCCAGCTAAAAGGTACGAGAATTTTAAGGGAAACAACGACTGGAGGAATCCTAACCCAAACCCTAGCTCGAACCCTAACTACAAATGTACCCTTCCTCAGTGTAAGAGATGCTACAAGCATCACACTGGATACTGCAACGTAGTGTGTGAGAAGTGCAAAAGGACTAGACATGTCGGCAGAGATTATAAGATCACCACCCCAGCTGTGAGGACAAACCCGAATGGGCCAAGGAAGTGTTTTGAATGTGGCCAGCAGGGTCACTTTAAGAATTAATGTCCTAACAAGAAGAAGGATGGTAGGCCAGCACGTGGAAGAGTCTTCAACATGAACGCCAGAGATGCCCACGAGGATCCTGACTTGGTTAAAGGTACATTCACTGTCAATAACCTATTAGCTTCTGTCTTATTTGATACTGGTGCCGATAGGAGTTATGTATGTAGACACTTTTGCTCTAAAATAGATTGGTCATTAGTTCCTTTGGACGAGAGTATGCTTGTCGAGGTTGCCAATGGAAAACTTGAGAAAGTTGACCAAATTGGCCGAGGAGGTATTATAAACTTAGCTGGAGTAGATTTTAAGATTGATTTGATACCCATTAAGTTGGGAAGCTTTGATGTGATAGTTGGTATGGACTGGTTATCCAAAGTAAAAGCAGAAGTTATATGTGGAGAGAAGATTCTTCGTATACCTGGCGAAGATGGTGTACCATTGATTGTTTACGAAGAGAGATGTAGCCCGAAGCTGAACCTTATTAGTTGTATGAAAGCACAGAAGTTCGTGAAAAAGGGCGTTTTGCCATCCTAGCGCACGTGAAGAAGCTTGAAACCGAGGAAGAGAGCGTAGATAATGTACGAATTGTGAACGAATTTCCCGACGTCTTTCCAGAAGAATTGCCTGGATTATCGCCGCCGAGATCAGTAGAGTTTCAGATCGATCTATTGCTAGGAGCTGCACCCGTAGCTGGCGCACCTTATCGGCTAACACCTTTTGAACTACAAGAGTTGCAGAATCAACTATAGGAACTGCTAGACCGTGGATTCATCTAACCAAGTTCATCGCCTTGGGGCGCACCTGTTTTGTTTGTAAGGACGAAGGATGGATCTTTCCGCATGTGTATTGATTATTGCGAACTCAACAAATTGAAGATCAAGAATCGGTATCCTCTACCCAGAATTGACGATCTTTTCGACCAACTGCAAGGATCCAGCGTTTACTCCAAGATTGATCTACGATCAGGTTATCACCAGTTGAGGGTGAAGGAGAGCGATGTGATGAAGACTGCATTCATAACCCGTTATGGACATTATGAGTTTCTTGTGATGCCATTCGGTTTAACCAACGCACCTGCCGTGTTTATGGATCTCATGAATCGCGTATGCAAGTCGTACCTGGACAAATTCGTTATCGTCTTCATAGATGATATCCTCATCTATTCCAAGAGCGAAGGAGAACACGAACAACATCTTCGACTTGTGCTGGAACTCTTGAGACAAGAGCAACTCTATGCCAAATTCTCCAAGTGTGAATTTTGGTTAAAGGAGGTCCTATTTCTCGTTCATATAGTGAGCGATCAGGGTATCAAAGTTGATCCCACGAAGATCGAAGCTATCAGCAAGTGGGAAACCCCCACTACTCCGACTCATATCCGCCAATTTTTAGGCCTCGTCGATTATTACCGAAGATTCATCGAAGGTTTTTCTCTGATTGTACGACCATTAACAGCATTGACTCATAAGGGGAAGAAGTTTGTTTGGGAAACTGAGCAAGAGTCGGCATTCCAAACCCTGAAGCAGAAGTTAACCTCCGCACCTATCTTGTCCCTTCCCGAATGCAGTGAAGACTTCGTTGTGTATTGCAACGCCTCGAAACATGGCTTTGGTTGTGTATTGATGCAACGAACAAAGGTTATTGCTTACGCCTCTCGACAACTGAAGATTCACGAGCGAAATTACATAACTCACAATCTCGAACTTGGAGCTGTTGTCTTCCCACTTAAACTCTGGAGACACTATCTTTATGGGACTAAGAGAACTATCTTCACCGATCACAAAAGCCTCCAGCACATCTTTAATCAGAAGTAGCTGAACATGAGACAGCGTCGATGGATTGAGACGTTGAACGACTACGATTTTCAACTCCGTTACCATCCTGGCAAGGCAAATGTTGTAGCTGACGCCTTGAGCCGAAAGGAGAGAGTGGTACCGCTTCGTGTCCGTGCATTGAACATCACCATCCATTCGAATCTCAATAGCCAGATCCGTATAGCTCAAGAAGAGGCTCTCAAGGAGGAGAATATTTCGCAAGAGCACTTTAACATTCTCGTTTCTCGATTTGAGGTTAAGGAGACTGGACTCCGATACTTTACTGGGAGAATATGGGTACCTAGTTATGGAGATCTACGGAGCCTTATTTTAGACGAAGCCCATAAGTCAAGGTATTCAATTCATCCAGGAGCTAGTAAGATGTACCACGACCTCAAGGTTCAATACTGGTGGCCGAACCTCAAAAGGGATGTTGCTACTTACGTTGGGAAATGTTTGACTTTTTTGAAGGTTAAGGCCGAACATCAAAGACCATCTGGGTTACTTCAATAACCAGAAATCCCACAATGGAAGTGGGAAAGGATAATGATGGACTTCATTATGAAACTACCGAAGAAGGTAGGAGGATATGATACCATCTGGGTTATTATAGACCGTCTTACTAAATCTGCTCACTTCCTAGCCATGAATGAGACTGATACGATGGAAAAACTTGCCCAATTATACATAAAGGAGATTGTATCTCGTCATGGTGTGCCCTTATCGATTATTTCAGACCGAGATACCCGTGTTACTTCTAGATTTTGGCGTTCTTTGCAAGAAGCCTTGGGAACACATCTCGACATGAGTACCGCATATGACCCGCAGACTGACGGACAGAGCGAGTGCACGATCCAAACCCTGGAGGACATGTTGCAAGCACGTGTTATCAATTTTGGAAAAGCTTGGGAAAAGCATTTGCCTTTAGATGAAATCTCTTACAACAACAGCTATCACGCGAGCATTAAGGCCGCACCTTTCGAAGCCTTGTATGGCCGTAGATGTCGTTCTCCTATCTGTTGGGCTGAAGTAGGTGAAAAGAAACTCACCAGACCCAAACTCGTCCATGAAACAACCGTAAAGATTGTCCAAATTCAAGCGAGACTCAAGATGGCCCGTGACCGTCAAAAGAGCTATGCCGACCTTAAACGTAAAGATTTCGAATTTCAAGTGGGTGACCACGTGATGTTGAAAGTTACACCTTGGAAAGGTGTAATCCGTTTCGGAAAGCGTGGGAAGTTGAACCCGCGATACATTGGTCCTTTTGAAGTTTTGGAGCGTGTTGGACCCGTTGCTTACCGTTTGGATCTCCCGACTCAGTTGAGTGCTGTTCATCCTACTTTTCACGTATCAAATCTGAAGAAGTGTCTTGCAGAACCAGAACTTGTCATACCACTAGAGGAGCTTACGATTGATGACGAACTCCACTTTGTGGAAGAACCCGTTGAAATTATGGACCATGAGATCAAGACCTTGAAACGCCACAAGATTTCGATCGTCCGAGTTCGATGGAATGCTAAACGAGGACCCAAGTTTACTTGGGAATGAGAGGATTAAATGATGCAGAAGTACCCTCACCTTTTTTCGACTCCACCATCTACCTCAGCCTAAAATTTCGGGACGAAATTTTCATTAACAGGTGGGTAATGTAACGACCCAACTTTTTCGACATGCTTTTGTGCTTTGTGTTTTCACAAAACTGCGTATTTGTCCGTACTGAGCTATATTATACTCTAAGAACTCCCTACATGTGGATTACTTTCGTTTATATGTTAAAACGTGCCTTTAAATACATAGGTTACTTAACTTGATCCCCGGAAGCCTTTATGACCGTTAGTGTTACTTGATGTTTAAAATGAATTGTGTACTGTGTACACGTTTAACTTTTGTCGTAATCGGAATATTATGACTACGAAACACTAATTGTTATTTTATAATAACAATTACTTGCTTTTTTGGATGCTTAATTACGCTTAGTAATTTACTAGATCACACTAGTTAGTCTAGTTGGACTTTCTACCTTGTTGGACTTTAGCCCACCCTACACTAGTTATTGGACTATTTAATTAGCCCAATTATTACTAACTAGTGATCCATTAATAAGTAAGACAAATGCCCATTTATTAGAGGGAACATACTAGCATTTTTGTTAAGCATTATCCTTAATATTGCATGGGATCCTAACATAAGTACCAACTTTAAACAACCATTAACCAAAAAGCAAAAAGTTGTCCCCCTTGTCCCCCCACTAAACCTACGGCCACCTCACCCCTCCCACACCCTCACTACCTATAAATACAAGCCTTATTTCACCCATTTTACACTTGATCTCATTTGCAATTTACACACACTTACTCTCTAATTCTCTCTCTAGTCTTTCTCACTCTAAAAAGTGTAAGTATTTGATTTTTTTTCTTCTTCTTCCCTTCTCATCCATGAATTCATCATCATCAAAGGGTCTATCTTTTTAGCTTTTGATCTTGATTACATCTTGTAGATTCAAACATGGATTTGAATCCTTCAAGAACATGGAAGATTCAAGCTTTATAGCTTTGAATCTTCACTTATTTTGTAGATCTAAATCTTTTTAGCTTTAATCTTTTTATTTTGTTATAAAGATTCAAACTTGTGTTTGTGGTCTTCATGTAACTTAAAGATCTGAGCTTTATGTTTCAAGATCTTCAAGAACACCAAAGATTCAAGCTTTCTAGCTTTGTAATCTCATAACTTGTGTGAAAAGGATCCAAGCTCTCTAGCTTAGGGTTCCATTACTTTATTTAATCAAGATTGTGTTCATACTTGTTTGATTGAAGTAAAGTTTGTAGCTTTATTTGTAAATAGAACTTGTATATGTGTTAAAACTAAGAATATGATGTAACCTTGGTTCATCATCCATCTAAGACTCTTAAATGAGTTGTGTTCTTACTTGGTCTTAACATATTGTGTGTTGATAGTTGAATCTTGGTCATCACCCATCAATGAGTTGTACACTTGAAGCTGCAAGCATCAAGAATGAGAACCGTGATGAGCATCAAGCTCCAAGAATCCCACTGGAGAACTTGTTTACTATTTTTCAGGATTTGATCAGGTTCTTGGACTTCTGGAAAATTTATTTTCAGTTATTTTGTTTCGATTAGATGACTTTTCGTTTAGGCCTCGCCTAAATCCGATATACGATTTAGGATTTATAGCCCTCCGAAAGTCACTACGCCTTTGTAACGTTGTGCTGAAATTTCGGACCTACTCGCACTTAAACCATCGCCAAGGTCAAATGAAGACAATTTAGGTTCTGAAAATTGGTCAGCGCTTAGTGGACTCATACACGGAGACATAGCCACTGACTAGGCGTTTTTTCGTTTTGTATAGAGGTCGTAGCAGGTGACCGAATTCAGCCTATTGTTTCGATCACTACTTTTGTCAACCTTACTTTATCTTTTACGAACGATGATGATGACCATGATGACACTTAAACTTAATTTATGTACTTTTAAACCTTTTGGGACAACATACTGACCTAGTAACCTTTGATTTAGGTTGACGACCTTTCGGACCGACTTACTTGCTTACTTACCTCGTATCGACTTTTTCTGCTTATTCACTGTGAGTTATAGCTTCCCTTTTTACTTTAACTATTTTTGGGACTGAGAATACATGCGCTTTTTATGTTTTACTTACTTTACACGAGTACTTAAACTTTACATATGTGTGGGTTATATAATGGCATAAACTTTCCCCTTAGCACGTTAACGTTTAGTCATTGGTTTTTGAACCGGTGAACGTTAAATCTTAGATATGGATCTATAGGGTTTGACATCCCCACTCGGGCTAGTCGCGCTAGCATTTAACGGGTGTTTAATACTTCGAGGGCATACGCACGCGCCAAGTGTACTTTTAGGGGGTATTATTATTACGTTAAGTTAGTTACCGGGTGCCCACGGTTAAGCATATACTTTTCATACTGTTTTGAATACGATAACTCGTGATCTACATTACATTACTGTTAATAAACAAACTATAGCTCACCAACATTCATGTTGACTTTTAAGCGTGTATTTCTCAGGTGCTTAGACGTTGTTGCTTCCACTGTTAGACTTGCTGTCTTGGTGTTATAGACTTGCTGTTATGGACCTGCTGTGTTAGATTTCCGCTGCATTACTTAGAGATGTCTCAATCATGGAACTTTTACTTTTCATTCGCAACTTATGTTATTTTGAATAATAGCTTTGTAACGACCTTTGTGTCACGTTAACTTTTGTAAAACGTTATATTTTTATGAATGCAAAACTGGTTTTCAAACATCATATAGTGATTGACCTTGTAATGATCCTGTTGTTGACGATCCGTACATGATGGTTTTGTACGGGGCGTCACAAATATGATGATTCACAGACCATAACGTCAGCATGTGCCATGTTACATGACTCTTACATTCTACTTAATCTCCAAACATATCAAGAATATAATTTCTTGATAGTTGTATCTTTTCCCTTAACTTTTGGTAATTTAACAAATCAAGATCGTTCTATTACAATTTCTTTCTTAGAACATTAGTTATGTTCATTCGAAACTTTATACCTACGAATTCTGGACCATTACTTACTTTACTTAAAGCCGAGAAGAGAAAACAAAAGCATGAAGCTTCAAAATATATAGGAGTATAAATCACAGCAAATAAGAGGGATCATTAACCATAGATGTTAATAATTATGGAAAGACAAATGCAAGGAAAGATTATAAAAACCACCACCCTAAGAGCAAAGTACAAGTAAACAGATTCCTCCGGTGGGAGTTGGAAAAGAAGGATGATTGTTATGATAGTCAGAAACATATCAAGGAATAGAACGAGATTGAGCATATTGATGAATGTTTTGGAAGTACGAAGTAAGGAAGAAAGTATAAAAGATGGGGGATGTGGAAATAAGGAAACGAATGAGGTTGAATTATAGTAAAATATCCGACAGAGAAATCGAGACAGATTATTTCCTTAAATCGAAGAGAATCATAATTTTCTTAATTACCGAAGAATCAAATCTTATATGGATTACAAAGATTTTCTTTAATCCTGAGATCAACCGTGTCTACGTCAAAAGATATGACGAAACTTTACCTTTTTCATTTCACTCTTTTGTGATAGTTTCACTCGTACTCTTCACATAATCAAATTGTTTTATCCATATTACTCAATGATGATAAAATCCTAATTTTCAACTCGTATGTGTCATAAAAACATACTTATTGTCAGCCATGACGATCCCAATCAAATTTTAGGATGAAATTTCTTTAACGGGTAGGTAATGTGATGACCCGAAAATTTCCGACCAAATTTAAACTTAATTTTTATATGATTTCGACATGATAAGAAAAGTCTATAATGTCAAGTCTCAAAATTTTTGGAACTATATTCATGTAATCAATTACCCTTTGACTGTGCTCGATGATTCACGAACATTTATGTGCATATAGATATGCATATATAATATATAGTTATATTAATTGAAAAAATTTATGTGCATATAGATATGTATATATAATATATAGTTATATTAATTAAAAACGTTAACAAAGTATTAGATGTATAATACTTTACATGAATGTAATTGTTTCAATATATGTTTAATATATTTATTGATGGAATTAAAAGATAATATCAAATGATTTAATTATCAGATACATTGTGATATGATTACGGGTCTCTGTTGTGAGGTCCATGTTAATTTGAAAAATCTTTCTCTTTTAACGGTATTCGGAATAATTGGTAAAGTGAATTACAAGTAAGAACAAATGTGTCAAATAACGGTAACTAGACAAAGGTTAGTGGAGATTCCTATTTGATTTCCAAATCAGGTTTTACAATAATTTCCTCTTGACTTTTGATAAGATAACTATTTAAGCTTTCATATTATTTGATGTGAAATTAAGAAGGTAGAGTGTAAATAACTTAGATGTTGGATATCGACAAGTTAAGTAAATCAACATTTTACATTAAAATGATTTCATACATTTAATTAACCCTTAGACTTTATTCGATGCTTCACCAACAAACGGTAATTTAAAAACTTAAACCTGTTATGTGTTATATATGATTTTACTTTTCTAAAATATTTTATGATAACGATTGTCATTATTTTAACCTTTTAACAAAATGATTCTTAAATATAAGTTAGTTTGGAAAACAAAATTATATTATAAATATTTGAATATGTACAAATGTATATTTCTAAATGAATATATATATATATATATATATATATATATATATATATATATATATATATATACAATGTAATCAAAATATAATATTAACTTACTTATAAAAAGTTTTTATTTCAAATAATAGTATTATATATATATATATATATATATATATATATATATATATATATATATATATATATATATATATATAACAGCGAAAAGATGATTTAAAGAAGCAAATAATCATAGCACACTAACGTACAACTTATATTTTGAGGGTTATAGTTTATCGAAGAATAAAGTCTAATTATTAATAAAGGTACATGTCGCGAAACGTAAAGGACAAGTTTTCTCAGCGTACGAAAGGATGTTCGAAAAACCGGAACCGGGACATTTGTCGAGCGTCAATGTACGAGTCATCAAAACAAAAATTACATGTTAACTGTACTCGTGACTATAATATAATATATATATAATTATAAAGATTTAATATATATATATATATATATATATATATATATATATATACATATATATATTAAATTAATAAAACCGTCGGCAGCAATAAGTTAAAATTTTGTGAGCTGGATATTAGGGCCATGCGATCGCTTGGCCAATACCCTTCGAACCCATGCGATCGCATGGTGTGGTGGGTGAGCCCAACTCTTTATAAGTCGATCAAAATCAGTTTTGTGATTCATTCATTCATCTCTCGACCTCAATCTCTCTGATATATATATATATATATATATATATATATATATATATATATATATATATATATATATATATATATATATATATATATATATATATATATATATATATTTATTTATTTATTTATATATTATTATTATTATTAAAGATTATTATTATTAGTAGTATTAGTATTATTAGTGTTATACATAAAATACTACGATGAGCTTATGTTCGGGTTATTTCAAAACGGGTTTTTTGAGCGGGATAAAGCTAAGGAAATTATGGGTTATAGCTATGGAGGTTATGGGTATGGTTCGGGGGTATAGCTCGTGAGGCAAACATATCGTTTATCATTTCCGTTGCGTCTACTTACTTTCTTGCAATATTGAATCATAATATTGATTCATGAGCATTCATATCTTATCTTTTATATATTAATAGTGTATCCCTGACTAGTGCTCGAGTATATATGTTTATGCATGCTTGTATGCTAACTTTTTTTGTTAGATAGTTTTATGATGAATCACGAATTTAATACATATATTACCAATAAAAGGTATATGATATGCATGTTTTTGGAAAGCTGGCGAAAAATTAATAACTTTTCATTCAGAAATCGTGTGGTTTCGATGAACGGATTAAAATATATGGTCAACTGAATTATCATTAATTTTAGTAATATTATTAAAACGCTTATTATAATTGTTATCATTTGATGTTATTACTGAAATTATCTTTATTACTAAAAATTAATATTTTTATCAAAACTATCATTTTATTATTTTTATCATTATTATTATTATTAAAATTATCATTAATATTAAAACTATCATTTTTATTAATATTATCATTTTTAATAGAAATATCATTGTTATTATAAAATATCGTTATGATTATCATTTTAGTATTATTATTATTAAAAGTTATCATGTTGAATAGAATTATTATTTTTATATAAAATATTATTATTATTAGAGTTAATATTAAAAAGTATCGTTATTATTAAAATTATCATGATTAGAATTATCATTTTATTATAATTAATATCATCATTAGTAAATATAAGTATTTTTATTATTATTATTAGTAGAATAATTATTATTATTATTATTATTATTACAAAATAATACAACTTTTACTCATTATTATTATTATCAATATTATTTTATCAAATAAATATGTGATACAAAGATATTTTTATCACACGTAATATAATTACATTAATAATACATACCACTATATTTCTATGATATTAAGTGAACTTTATAAATTTTATTACTTAAGATATATAAAAATATATTTTTATCATATATAAATTTTAATATAAATTTTTATTTATTAATAAATGACTTGTATTATTTACTCTAATAAAATCTGATAAATATATTTAAATATATAAAATGACTATATTTAAGTTATATAATAAACATGTATAGATTTTGGAAGTCATTTTGGGTCAAGTTGACTTTTGTCGACTTTTGCATGTCAGTCTCGAGCATTAGGATCGTGATACACTACGACTTGACCTAAATTGTTAGACAGATATTGACCAACATAAAAATATATATACTGAATATAGGTTCGTGAATCTGAGGCCAACCCTTGTAGTGACCCGAACTTTTCCATGTTTATATATATTAATTGAGATTGATGTTTACATGATTAAATGTTTCCAACATGTTAAGCAATCAAACTTGTTAAGACTTGATTAATTGAAATAGGTTTCATATAGACAATTGACCACCCAAGTTGACCGGTGATTCACGAACGTTAAAACTTGTAAAAAAACTATATGATGACATATATATGGTTATATATATAGTTAACATGATATTATGATAAGTAAACATATCATTAATTATATTAACAATGAACTACATATGTAAAAACAAGACTACTAACTTAATGATTTTGAAACGAGACATATATGTAACGTTTATCGTTGTAACGACATTTAATGTATATATATCATATTAAGAGATATTCGTACATCATAATATCATGATAATATAATAATTTAAAATCTCTTTTGTTATTATAAACATTGGGTTAACAACATTTAACAAGATCGTTAACCTAAAGGTTTCAAAACAACACTTACATGTAACGACTAACGATGACTTAACGACTCAGTTAAAATGAATATACATGTAGTGTTTTAATATGTATTTATACACTTTTTAAAGACTTCAATACACTTATCAAAATACTTCTACTTAACAAAAATGCTTACAATTACATTCTCGTTCAGTTTCATCAACAATTCTACTCGTATGCACCCGTATTCGTACTCGTACAATACACAGCTTTTAGATGTATGTACTATTGGTATATACACTCCAATGATCAGCTCTTAGCAGCCCATGTGAGTCACCTAACACATGTGGGAACCATCATTTGGCAACTAGCATGAAATATCTCATAAGATTACAAAAATATGAGTAATCATTCATGACTTATTTACATGAAAACAAAATTACATATCCTTTATATCTAATCCATACACCAACGACCAAAAACACCTACAAACACTTTCATTCTTCAATTTTCTTCATCTAATTGAACTCTCTCAAGTTCTATCTTCAAGTTCTAAGTGTTCTTCATAAATTCCAAAAGTTCTAGTTTCATAAAATCAAGAATACTTTCAAGTTTGCTAGCTCACTTCCAATCTTGTAAGGTGATCATCCAACCTCAAGAAATCTTTGTTTCTTACAGTAGGTTATCATTCTAATACAAGGTAATAATCATATTCAAACTTTGGTTCAATTTCTATAACTATAACAATCTTATTTCAAGTGATGATCTTACTTGAACTTGTTTTCGTGTCATGATTTTGCTTCAAGAACTTTGAGCCATCCAAGGATCCATTGAAGCTAGATCCATTTTTCTCTTTTCCAGTAGGTTCATCCAAGGAACTTAAGGTAGTAATGATGTTCATAACATCATTCGATTCATACATATAAAGCTATCTTATTCGAAGGTTTAAACTTGTAATCACTAGAACATAGTTTAGTTAATTCTAAACTTGTTCGCAAACAAAAGTTAATCCTTCTAACTTGACTTTTAAAATCAACTAAACACATGTTCTATATCTATATGATATGCTAACTTAATGATTTAAAACCTGGAAACACGAAAAACACCGTAAAACCGGATTTACGCCGTCGTAGTAACACCACGGGCTGTTTTGGGTTAGTTAATTAAAAACTATGATAAACTTTGATTTAAAAGTTGTTATTCTGAGAAAATGATTTTTATTATGAACATGAAACTATATCCAAAAATTATGGTTAAACTCAAAGTGGAAGTATGTTTTCTAAAATGGTCATCTAGACGTCGTTCTTTCGACTGAAATGACTACCTTTACAAAAACGACTTGTAACTTATTTTTCCGACTAGAAACCTATACTTTTTTTGTTTAGATTCATAAAATAGAGTTCAATATGAAACCATAGCAATTTGATTCACTCAAAACGGATTTAAAATGAAGAAGTTATGGGTAAAACAAGATTGGATAATTTTTCTCATTTTAGCTACGTGAAAATTGGTAACAAATCTATTCCAACCATAACTTAATCAACTTGTATTATATATTATGTAATCTTGAGATACCATAGACACGTATACAATGTTTCGACCTATCATTTCGACACATCTATATATATTTCGGAACAACCATAGACACTCTATATGTGAATGTTGGAGTTAGCTATACAGGGTTGAGGTTGATTCCAAAATATATATAGTTTGAGTTGTGATCAATACTGAGATACGTATACACTGGGTCGTGGATTGATTCAAGATAATATTTATCGATTTATTTCTGTACATCTAACTGTGGACAACTAGTTGTAGGTTACTAACGAGGACAGCTGACTTAATAAACTTAAAACATCAAAATATATTAAAAGTGTTGTAAATATATTTTGAACATACTTTGATATATATGTATATATTGTTATAGGTTCGTGAATCAACCAGTGGCCAAGTCTTACTTCCCGACGAAGTAAAAATCTGTGAAAGTGAGTTATAGTCCCACTTTTAAAATCTAATATTTTTGGGATGAGAATACATGCAGGTTTTATAAATGATTTACAAAATAGACACAAGTACGTGAAACTACATTCTATGGTTGAATTATCGAAATCGAATATGCCTCTTTTTATTAAGTCTGGTAATCTAAGAATTAGGGAACAGACACCCTAATTGACGCGAATCCTAAAGATAGATCTATTGGGCCTAACAAACCCCATCCAAAGTACCGGATGCTTTAGTACTTCGAAATTTATATCATATCCGAAGGGTGTCCCGGAATGATGGGGATATTCTTATATATGCATCTTGTTATTGTCGGTTACCAGGTGTTCACCATATGAATGATTTTTATCTCTATGTATGGGATGTGTATTGAAATATGAAATCTTGTGGTCTATTGTTACGATTTGATATATATAGGTTAAACCTATAACTCACCAACATTTTTGTTGACGTTTTAAGCATGTTTATTCTCAGGTGATTATTAAGAGCTTCCGCTGTCGCATACTTAAATAAGGACAAGATTTGGAGTCCATGCTTGTATGATATTGTGTAAAAACTGCATTCAAGAAACTTATTTTGTTGTAACATATTTGTTTTGTAAACCATTATGTAATGGTCGTGTGTAAACAGGATATTTTAGATTATCATTATTTGATAATCTACGTAAAGCTTTTTAAACCTTTATTGATGAAATAAAGGTTATGGTTTGTTTAAAAATGAATGCAGTCTTTGAAAAACGTCTCATATAGAGGTCAAAACCTCGCAACGAAATCAATTAATATGGAACGTTTTTAATCAATAAGAACGGGACATTTCAGTTGGTATCCGAGCGTTGGTCTTAGAGAACCAGAAAATTTGCATTAGTGTGTCTTATCGAGTTTGTTAGGATGCATTAGTGAGTCTGGACTTCGACCGTGTTTTCTTTAAAAATGATTGCTTAACATTTTTGTTGGAAACTATATATTTTTAACATATGAATATTATGTGATATATTAATCTCTTAACGTGTTTGATATTATGTGATAGATGTCTACCTCTAGAACAAGTCCCATTGACTCACCTAATAATAATGAAGAGTCAAATGTAAATTGGAATGATTTGTGGACTGATTCACAAGTTCCCGAAGAGGAACCGGAAGAAGAGTCGGAACCGGAAGAAGAATCGGAACCGGAAGAAGAATCGGAACCGGATGAAGAAATAGAACCGGTGGGGGAAATAATAAAACGGTTAAGTAAAAGAAAATCCTCAACCAACCGACCAAAGTTAATTATGGTCAATGGTGTTTCCGCCAAGGAAGCAAAATATTGGGAGGATTACCAATTCTCCGATGAATCGGATTCCGACGAGAATTCCAATGATGTTATAGAAATTACCCCAACTGAATTTAAAAAGGCAAAAGAAAATAATAAGGGAAAGGGCATAAAAATAGAGAAATCTAATTCCAACCCCGATGAACTTTATATGTATCGTCAACCCCCGAAGTCCTTAAGTTGTAACAATGACCCGGGAACCTCTAAACCACCAGGTTTTTCTAAACCAATGTGGACAACGACGGCTCGTATTAGGGGAACATCATATATCCCTAGAAACTTGGCAAAACGAACCAAAACCGAAGAAGAAGAAACGAGCGAGTCGGAATAAGATAGTTGTATTCGTGTGGTGTAATATATGGAATATAGTGTTCTTATGCTTTATGATATATGTAAAAATTGCTTGTATTAATAAGTATTTTTTTTTATGAATCTAACTCTTGTCTATTTTACAGTTTAAAAACACAAAATGGATAGACAACCCAATATTTTAAGAGACCTACCCGGAGACATGATTGATGAAATCTTGTCTAGAGTCGGCCAGAATTCTTCGGCACAACTATTTAAGGCGAGATCAGTTTGTAAGACATTCGAAGAACGTTCCAAGAATGTCTTGGTTTATAAGAGACTTTCGTTTGAAAGATGGGGGATATCACATTGGGAAACCCATAAGTTACGATGTGTTTACTTTGACGCATATATTGCGGGGAACCCAAATGCTATTTTACGCAACGGGTTAAGAAATTATTTTGACTCAATATATCCGAATATTGGACTTCGTGATTTAGAAAAAGCGGCTAACATGCAACATAAAGAAGCATGTTATGCTTACGAATTAGTAATGTTCGCTTCTCACCAAAGTGAGAACAAGAACATCGGGCTACAACTATTAAACAAAACGTTTCCACAAGTGACGGAGTCGGTAATTGGGGTTAGAAATGAGGTTTTTAGATTATTACGGGACTGTTGGACATTACGTAACCCTCGTCCCTTTGATGACGTTACAACACGCTGTCTTATCAACGGCCATAACGGTTATGTTGCACAAGACCAAGGATGGGAAGTAGTCCTAGTAAAACCAGAATGCATGACTTGTTTCTGGACGTATGAATTACGTGTCTTTATTGCCTTTGCCGAACGACTTGTGTACTAGCTAGAATTGTCTTCACAACTATCTTGTATCAAAGTTATTGTGTGCTATATTTCATGCTTTATGTAAAATAAGCGGTATTGTAAGTTTGTAAAATATTGTATAAAAGTTTGAACGCGAAATATTATTACAATCAGTTTTTCATATAGAATTGTAGTAGTTGAATTGTATATTAGCTACTAAGTATGAACTTAACGGGTAGGTACTACCCGAATTTAAACTTATAAAACGCTAATATGAAGAAAAAGCTTTTATAAATGAGTTCATATTATGCTACGAAATACTATTAACTACTTTTAATATTCTGTATGATTAACTTGTTCCATTTAACTATTTTGAAGGAAATGGCACCGACTACTCGACACACCGTGAATATGAATGAAGACGAATTCCGTACTTTTCTAGCTTCAAACATAGCCGCAGTACAGGCTGCGCTACATACCAACAATAACCTTGGATCTAGCAGTACAGGAAATCGTGTAGGATGCACCTACAAAGAATTCACTGCCTGCAAACCTTTGGAATTTGATGGAACCGAAGGACCGATCGGATTGAAACGGTGGACCGAGAAGGTTGAATCGGTGTTTGCCATAAGTAAGTGTACTGAAGAGGACAAAGTGAAGTACGCTACGCATACCTTCACAGGTTCTGCGTTAACATGGTGGAATACCTATCTAGAGCAAGTGGGACAAGATGATGCGTACGCACTACCGTGGTCAGCATTCAAGCACTTGATGAACGAGAAGTACCGTCCCAGAACCGAGGTCAATAAGCTCAAGACAGAACTTAGAGGGTTACGAACCCAAGGATTTGATATTACCACGTACGAAAGACGATTCACAGAATTGTGCCTATTGTGTCCGGGAGCATTCGAAGATGAGGAAGAGAAGATCGACGCGTTTGTGAAAGGATTACCGGAAAGAATCCAAGAAGATATAAGTTCACACGAGCCCGCCTCCATACAACAGGCATGTAGAATGGCTCACAAACTAGTGAACCAGATTGAAGAAAGAATTAAAGAACAGACTGCTGAAGAGGCCAATGTGAAGCAAGTCAAAAGAAAGTGGGAGGAAAACGGTGATAAGAATCACCAATACAACAACAACAGCAATTACAACAATAATCGCAACAATTATCCCAACAATCGCAACATCAATCGCAACTACAACAAACGGCCCAACAACAACAACAACAACAACAACAACAACAGCAACTACAACAATCATCCCAACAACAATAATAACCGCAACAACAACAACAATCAGAAGCAACTATGCCAAAGGTGTGAAAAGAATCACTCGGGGTTCTGCACCAAATTTTGCAACAAGTGTAAAAGAAATGGTCATAGCGCGGCGAAGTGTGAGGTCTACGGACCAGGGGTTAATAGAACGAAAGGAACAAATGGTGTCGGAACGAGTAATGGCGGAGCAAGTAGTGTCGGAGCAAGTTATGCCAATGTAGTTTGTTATAAATGTGGAAAACCGGGCCACATTATTAGAAATTGCCCGAACCAGGAGAACACGAATGGACAAGGCCGTGGAAGAGTTTTCAATATTAATGCGGTAGAGGCACAGGAAGACCCGGAGCTTGTTACGGGTACGTTTCTTATTGACAATAAATCTGCTTACGTTTTATTTGATTCGGGTGCGGATAGAAGCTATATGAGTAGAGATTTTTGTGCTAAATTAAGTTGTCCATTGACGCCTTTGGATAGTAAATTTTTACTCGAATTAGCAAATGGTAAATTAATTTCAGCAGATAATATATGTCGGAATCGAGAAATTAAACTGGTTAGCGAAACATTTAAGATTGATTTGATACCAGTAGAGTTAGGGAGTTTTGATGTGATAATCGGTATGGACTGGTTGAAAGAAGTGAAAGCGGAGATCGTTTGTTACAAAAATGCAATTCGCATTATACGAGAAAAAGGAAAACCCTTAATGGTGTACGGAGAAAAGGGCAACACGAAGCTACATCTTATTAGTAATTTGAAGGCACAAAAACTAATAAGAAAAGGTTGCTATGCTGTTCTAGCACACGTCGAGAAAGTACAAACTGAAGAAAAGAGCATCAATGATGTTCCCATTGCAAAAGAATTTCCCGATGTATTTCCGAAAGAATTACCGGGATTACCCCCACATCGATCCGTTGAATTTCAAATAGATCTTGTACCAGGAGCTGCACCAATAGCTCGTGCTCCTTACAGACTCGCACCCAGCGAGATGAAAGAACTGCAAAGCCAATTACAAGAACTTTTAGAGCGTGGTTTCATTCGACCAAGCACATCACCGTGGGGAGCTCCTGTTTTGTTTGTCAAGAAGAAAGATGGTACATTCAGGTTGTGTATCGACTACCGAGAGTTGAACAAACTTACCATCAAGAACCGCTACCCACTACCGAGAATCGACGACTTATTTGATCAACTACAAGGCTCGTCTGTTTATTCAAAGATTGACTTACGTTCCGGGTATCATCAAATGCGGGTGAAAGAAGATGATATTCCAAAGACTGCTTTCAGAACACGTTACGGTCATTACGAGTTTATGGTCATGCCGTTTGGTTTAACTAATGCACCAGCTGTGTTCATGGACCTTATGAACCGAGTGTGTGGACCATACCTTGACAAGTTTGTCATTGTTTTCATTGATGACATACTTATTTACTCAAAGAATGACCAAGAACACGGTGAACATTTGAGAAAGGTGTTAGAAGTATTGAGGAAGGAAGAATTGTACGCTAAGTTTTCAAAGTGTGCATTTTGGTTGGAAGAAGTTCAATTCCTCGGTCACATAGTGAACAAAGAAGGTATTAAGGTGGATCCGGCAAAGATAGAAACTGTTGAAAAGTGGGAAACCCCGAAAACTCCGAAACACATACGCCAGTTTTTAGGACTAGCTGGTTACTACAGAAGGTTCATCCAAGACTTTTCCAGAATAGCAAAACCCTTGACTGCATTAACGCATAAAGGGAAGAAATTTGAATGGAATGATGAACAAGAGAAATCGTTTCAGTTATTGAAGAAAAAGCTAACTACGGCACCTATATTGTCATTGCCTGAAGGGAATGATGATTTTGTGATTTATTGTGACGCATCAAAGCAAGGTCTCGGTTGTGTATTAATGCAACGAACGAAGGTGATTGCTTATGCGTCTAGACAATTGAAGATTCACGAACAAAATTATACGACGCATGATTTGGAATTAGGCGCGGTTGTTTTTGCATTAAAGACTTGGAGGCACTACTTATATGGGGTCAAAAGTATTATATATACCGACCACAAAAGTCTTCAACACATATTTAATCAGAAACAACTGAATATGAGGCAGCGTAGGTGGATTGAATTATTGAATGATTACGATTTTGAGATTCGTTACCACCCGGGGAAGGCAAATGTGGTAGCCGATGCCTTGAGCAGGAAGGATAGAGAACCCATTCGAGTAAAATCTATGAATATAATGATTCATAATAACATTACTACTCAAATAAAGGAGGCGCAACAAGGAGTTTTAAAAGAGGGAAATTTAAAGGATGAAATACCTAAAGGATCGGAAAAGCATCTTAATATTCGGGAAGACGGAACCCGGTATAGGGCTGAAAGGATTTGGGTACCAAAATTTGGAGATATGAGAGAAATGGTACTTAGAGAAGCTCATAAAACCAGATACTCAATACATCCTGGAACGGGGAAGATGTACAAGGATCTCAAGAAACATTTTTGGTGGCCGGGTATGAAAGCCGATGTTGCTAAATACGTAGGAGAATGTTTGACGTGTTCTAAGGTCAAAGCTGAGCATCAGAAACCATCAGGTCTACTTCAACAACCCGAAATCCCGGAATGGAAATGGGAAAACATTACCATGGATTTCATCACTAAATTGCCAAGGACTGCAAGTGGTTTTGATACTATTTGGGTAATAGTTGATCGTCTCACCAAATCAGCACACTTCCTACCAATAAGAGAAGATGACAAGATGGAGAAGTTAGCACGACTGTATTTGAAGGAAGTCATCTCCAGACATGGAATACCAATCTCTATTATCTCTGATAGGGATGGCAGATTTATTTCAAGATTCTGGCAGACATTACAGCAAGCATTAGGAACTCGTCTAGACATGAGTACTGCCTATCATCCACAAACTGATGGGCAGAGCGAAAGGACGATACAAACGCTTGAAGACATGCTACGAGCATGTGTTATTGATTTCGGAAACAGTTGGGATCGACATCTACCGTTAGCAGAATTTTCCTACAACAACAGCTACCATTCAAGCATTGAGATGGCGCCGTTTGAAGCACTTTATGGTAGAAAGTGCAGGTCTCCGATTTGTTGGAGTGAGGTGGGGGATAGACAGATTACGGGTCCGGAGATTATACAAGAAACTACCGAGAAGATCATCCAAATTCAACAACGGTTGAAAACCGCCCAAAGTCGACAAAAGAGCTACGCTGACATTAAAAGAAAAGATATAGAATTTGAAATTGGAGAGATGGTCATGCTTAAAGTTTCACCTTGGAAAGGCGTTGTTCGATTTGGTAAACGAGGGAAATTAAATCCAAGGTATATTGGACCATTCAAGATTATTGATCGTGTCGGACCAGTAGCTTACCGACTTGAGTTACCTCAACAACTCGCGGCTGTACATAACACTTTCCACGTCTCGAATTTGAAGAAATGTTTTGCTAAAGAAGATCTCACTATTCCGTTAGATGAAATCCAAATCAACGAAAAACTCCAATTCGTCGAAGAACCCGTCGAAATAATGGATCGTGAGGTTAAAAGACTTAAGCAAAACAAGATACCAATTGTTAAGGTTCGATGGAATGCTCGTAGAGGACCCGAGTTCACCTGGGAGCGTGAAGATCAGATGAAGAAGAAATACCCGCATCTATTTCCAGAAGATTCGTCAACACCTTCAACAGCTTAAAATTTCGGGACGAAATTTATTTAACGGGTAGGTACTGTAGTGACCCGAACTTTTCCATGTTTATATATATTAATTGAGATTGATGTTTACATGATTAAATGTTTCCAACATGTTAAGCAATCAAACTTGTTAAGACTTGATTAATTGAAATAGGTTTCATATAGACAATTGACCACCCAAGTTGACCGGTGATTCACGAACGTTAAAACTTGTAAAAAAACTATATGATGACATATATATGGTTATATATATAGTTAACATGATATTATGATAAGTAAACATATCATTAATTATATTAACAATGAACTACATATGTAAAAACAAGACTACTAACTTAATGATTTTGAAACGAGACATATATGTAACGTTTATCGTTGTAACGACATTTAATGTATATATATCATATTAAGAGATATTCGTACATCATAATATCATGATAATATAATAATTTAAAATCTCTTTTGTTATTATAAACATTGGGTTAACAACATTTAACAAGATCGTTAACCTAAAGGTTTCAAAACAACACTTACATGTAACGACTAACGATGACTTAACGACTCAGTTAAAATGAATATACATGTAGTGTTTTAATATGTATTTATACACTTTTTAAAGACTTCAATACACTTATCAAAATACTTCTACTTAACAAAAATGCTTACAATTACATTCTCGTTCAGTTTCATCAACAATTCTACTCGTATGCACCCGTATTCGTACTCGTACAATACACAGCTTTTAGATGTATGTACTATTGGTATATACACTCCAATGATCAGCTCTTAGCAGCCCATGTGAGTCACCTAACACATGTGGGAACCATCATTTGGCAACTAGCATGAAATATCTCATAAGATTACAAAAATATGAGTAATCATTCATGACTTATTTACATGAAAACAAAATTACATATCCTTTATATCTAATCCATACACCAACGACCAAAAACACCTACAAACACTTTCATTCTTCAATTTTCTTCATCTAATTGAACTCTCTCAAGTTCTATCTTCAAGTTCTAAGTGTTCTTCATAAATTCCAAAAGTTCTAGTTTCATAAAATCAAGAATACTTTCAAGTTTGCTAGCTCACTTCCAATCTTGTAAGGTGATCATCCAACCTCAAGAAATCTTTGTTTCTTACAGTAGGTTATCATTCTAATACAAGGTAATAATCATATTCAAACTTTGGTTCAATTTCTATAACTATAACAATCTTATTTCAAGTGATGATCTTACTTGAACTTGTTTTCGTGTCATGATTTTGCTTCAAGAACTTTGAGCCATCCAAGGATCCATTGAAGCTAGATCCATTTTTCTCTTTTCCAGTAGGTTCATCCAAGGAACTTAAGGTAGTAATGATGTTCATAACATCATTCGATTCATACATATAAAGCTATCTTATTCGAAGGTTTAAACTTGTAATCACTAGAACATAGTTTAGTTAATTCTAAACTTGTTCGCAAACAAAAGTTAATCCTTCTAACTTGACTTTTAAAATCAACTAAACACATGTTCTATATCTATATGATATGCTAACTTAATGATTTAAAACCTGGAAACACGAAAAACACCGTAAAACCGGATTTACGCCGTCGTAGTAACACCACGGGCTGTTTTGGGTTAGTTAATTAAAAACTATGATAAACTTTGATTTAAAAGTTGTTATTCTGAGAAAATGATTTTTATTATGAACATGAAACTATATCCAAAAATTATGGTTAAACTCAAAGTGGAAGTATGTTTTCTAAAATGGTCATCTAGACGTCGTTCTTTCGACTGAAATGACTACCTTTACAAAAACGACTTGTAACTTATTTTTCCGACTAGAAACCTATACTTTTTTTGTTTAGATTCATAAAATAGAGTTCAATATGAAACCATAGCAATTTGATTCACTCAAAACGGATTTAAAATGAAGAAGTTATGGGTAAAACAAGATTGGATAATTTTTCTCATTTTAGCTACGTGAAAATTGGTAACAAATCTATTCCAACCATAACTTAATCAACTTGTATTATATATTATGTAATCTTGAGATACCATAGACACGTATACAATGTTTCGACCTATCATTTCGACACATCTATATATATTTCGGAACAACCATAGACACTCTATATGTGAATGTTGGAGTTAGCTATACAGGGTTGAGGTTGATTCCAAAATATATATAGTTTGAGTTGTGATCAATACTGAGATACGTATACACTGGGTCGTGGATTGATTCAAGATAATATTTATCGATTTATTTCTGTACATCTAACTGTGGACAACTAGTTGTAGGTTACTAACGAGGACAGCTGACTTAATAAACTTAAAACATCAAAATATATTAAAAGTGTTGTAAATATATTTTGAACATACTTTGATATATATGTATATATTGTTATAGGTTCGTGAATCAACCAGTGGCCAAGTCTTACTTCCCGACGAAGTAAAAATCTGTGAAAGTGAGTTATAGTCCCACTTTTAAAATCTAATATTTTTGGGATGAGAATACATGCAGGTTTTATAAATGATTTACAAAATAGACACAAGTACGTGAAACTACATTCTATGGTTGAATTATCGAAATCGAATATGCCTCTTTTTATTAAGTCTGGTAATCTAAGAATTAGGGAACAGACACCCTAATTGACGCGAATCCTAAAGATAGATCTATTGGGCCTAACAAACCCCATCCAAAGTACCGGATGCTTTAGTACTTCGAAATTTATATCATATCCGAAGGGTGTCCCGGAATGATGGGGATATTCTTATATATGCATCTTGTTATTGTCGGTTACCAGGTGTTCACCATATGAATGATTTTTATCTCTATGTATGGGATGTGTATTGAAATATGAAATCTTGTGGTCTATTGTTACGATTTGATATATATAGGTTAAACCTATAACTCACCAACATTTTTGTTGACGTTTTAAGCATGTTTATTCTCAGGTGATTATTAAGAGCTTCCGCTGTCGCATACTTAAATAAGGACAAGATTTGGAGTCCATGCTTGTATGATATTGTGTAAAAACTGCATTCAAGAAACTTATTTTGTTGTAACATATTTGTTTTGTAAACCATTATGTAATGGTCGTGTGTAAACAGGATATTTTAGATTATCATTATTTGATAATCTACGTAAAGCTTTTTAAACCTTTATTGATGAAATAAAGGTTATGGTTTGTTTAAAAATGAATGCAGTCTTTGAAAAACGTCTCATATAGAGGTCAAAACCTCGCAACGAAATCAATTAATATGGAACGTTTTTAATCAATAAGAACGGGACATTTCAGTCCTGCACTTGTTCAGTGCTGCCATATACATAATTGCTATGAAATACAGTATTGTGAGTTTCATTACTCCCTTTTTATATATTTTTGGCTGAGAATACATGCACTGTTTTTATAACTGTTTTACGAAATAGACACAAGTACTTGAAACTACATTCTATGTTGGATTATTAGACCGAGTATCGCCCCTTTTTAGTCTGGTAACTTAAGAATTAGGGAACAGACACCCTAATTGATGTGAATCCTAAAGGTAGATCTACGGGCACTAACACCCCCATTCTGAAAAATGGAATGCTTTAGTACTTCTAATTTTAATATACAACCCTCATTCTGGAAAATGGAATGCGGCCTGTATGTTTAGTATACAACCTGCATTCTAGAAAATGGAATGTGGCCTGTATGCTTATACAACCCTCATACTAGAAAATGGTATGGGGCCTGTATTTTTGGGGTATATTCTATATGCATCTTATTAAGGTCAGTTACCAGGCAACTTATCATATGAATGATTTTATACACAGAATTTGTGTATGTTGTTTATAAATGAAATCTGGTGGTCTATAAAATTATAGAAATGATTGATTATGATAAACTAATGAACTCACCAACCTTTTGGTTGACATTTTTAAGCATGTTTATTCTCAGGTATTAAAGAAATCTTCCGCTGTGCATTTGCTCGTTTTAAAGATATTACTTGAAGTCATTCATGGAATATTTCAAAATACGTTGCATTCGAGCCGTTGAGTTCAACAAGATTATTATTAAGTCAATTATAGTTTGGATATATTATGAAATGGTATGCATGTGTGAAGACCCGTCCTAATCCATCCGGACGAAGTCCACATCGATTATAAACGATTCACAACAGTTGATTACATCGCAAGGTTCTTAACCTCTATATGATACATTTTACAAACATTGCATTCATTTTTAAAAGACAAACCTTCATTTACATTGAAAGCTGACGACATGCATACTATTTCATAATATAACTAAACTATAAATGACTTAATAATAATCTTGATGAACTCAACGGCTCGAATGCAACGTCTTTTGAAATATGTCATGAATGACTCCAAGTAATATCTTTAAAGTGAGTAAATGCACAGCGGAAGATTTCTTTCATACCTGAGAATAAACATGCTTTCAAGTGTCAACCAAAAGGTTGGTGAGTTCATTAGTTTAACAAAAATAATCATTTCATAATTTTAATAGACCACAAGATTTCATATTTCTATTTCTCATAAACATACGTCCCATGCATAGAGACAAAATATCATTCATATGGATTGAACACCTGGTAACCGACATTCACAATATGTATATAAGAATATCCCCATCATTCCGGGATCCTCCTTCGGACATGATATAAATTTCGAAGTACTAAAGCATCCGGTATTTTGGATGGGGCCTGTTGGGCCCGATAGATCTATCTTTAGAGTTCGCGTCAATTAGGGTGTCTGTTCCCTAATTCTTAGATTACCAGACTTAATAAAAAGGGGCATATCCGATTTCGATCATTCAACCATATAATGTAGTTTCGATTACTTGTGTCTATTTCGTAAAACATTTATAAAATTGCGCATGTATTCTCAGACCAAAAATATAAAGGGTAAAAAAGGCAAATGAAACTCACCTAATGTATTTTGTAGTAAAAATACATACGACAACATTGAACAACTAAACAATGCAGGGTTGGCCTCGGATTCACGAACCTATATCATTTGTATATTCATTAATATATATAATCGAAATCAAATAGATATATTTATTATTGTTAGTGATATAATGTTTATATTAATAACTTATATATATATATATATATATATATATATATATATATATATATATATATATATATATATATATATATATATATCATTTGCTTGTGAAACTAGTAATTATAATAATGATTAAATGATATTTGTCATGTAAAAATATTAATTTTGGTAATACTTAATATTATTAATAATGATAGTAATGATATTAAAATTTCAAATATGTTAATAATGCGAATAGAAATGATACTAATACTAATATTAATAAAAAAATAATAATAAATTTTATTATTTTCATAATAACTCCAATAATAAAAATTATTATCATTATAATCATAATAAATGACAATTTTTTATCTTAATACATATATTTGTAATAATAATAATTATAGTTATAACACTAATGATAATTATAATAATGATAATATTAATATTAGTAATATTAATAATAATAATAATAATAATAATAATAATAATAATATTAATAATAATAATAATAATAATAATAATAATAATAATAATAATAATAATAATAACAATAATAATAATAACACTTGTAATGATACTAGTAATAAAATCGACGATAATACTAATATAGTTGTGACAATAATAATTATAATCGTAATCATAATCATAATCATAATCATAATCATAATAATAAATGTTACTTAATACTTGTAATAATAATAATAACACTAATAAGGATAATAATTATAATTATAATTATAACATTTATAACTAATACTAATAATAATAACAATTAAGATCATGATAATAATAATGAATAAAATTTATATTATAGTAAAAAGTAACCATAATAATAATAATAAGAATTTTTGTAATGAAAACTACCTTCCAAAGAAACTTTAAAAAAAAATGCTCCGAACCGGGATTGAACCCGAGACCTCCTGCTAACCCGTAAACCCCTTTAACCATTGAACCGTTCGTTGTTTTTCTGTTATAATTAGAATCCTAATGTATTTAACTATTATTTTCTTCTGTTTCATCATCTTCCTCAGTATCCATCGACCAGGGAACAAATTCAGTTAACAAAGAATTAATTCATCAGCTTTAAGATTTAAAGTAAAACAAGAAACGATTGGAGTTTAATTAAATTAATCGAAACAAAGCAAAATAAAAAAAATACCTCTGTACAGCTCGTTCAACTTTTCAAGAACCCAAAATCAAATTCGAAAATTTAGGAAGTTTTAGACCATAGTTCCTGAATGAAAAAGGTTCTAAATCGATTTTATGAACTGTCTGAGTCATTAATTGAACGTGAAACACCTAATTGAGCTTGAATTTTTCGATTAGCAAAACTGTTGACTTTTAAAATCGATCTTTGACTTCCAAAATTAGAATCCGTTAGGATGAATTGGAACTTGAGGTTTTGTGGACAGTTTAAGCAAAATATTACTGACATAACCACGTTAACACAATTTGAAATTTGTTACAAAATTGTTTAATTTGGAAAACGAATGAGTAACAGGGCAGTAACCTGCTTTCTTCATCTTTTCTGATTTAATTTCGATTCAGTGGAAGTAGTTACTGCATTTTGTGGTTTGTAATTGATAATGCGAAGTGGTATGATGTCAATTAACAACTTTATTGAATTTATGTAATCAAATTGACCTCGACAAAAATTAATCGTACATGAAAATAAATAAAAGAATAAAGAATGATACTGATTGATAACAAGTTGGATTTGTTCTCATAAAATAATCCTTGATTGGTACGAATTCTACAGAACTGAAATAGTTCGACAATTACAGGAAACAGATTTTTGGTTTCTAGTCTTTGTATATAGGATTTTCTATCATAATTGATAAATAATTAATTAAATAGATTAATATTATTAATAATAATTTAAATATAAATAATAACATTAATCATAAAAAATAATAATATTAGATCACAATAAAAATAAAAAAAATTATTGAAATTGATAGTAGTAATCATAATAATATTCATGGTAATATTAGATAATAATGTTATTAATAATAAGAATGCTAATACTATTAATAACAATAATAAACTTGTTAAATATAATCATGTCAAAAATAATACAAATAATAATAATAACATTATTAGTAATCAATAAATGATGCATGTAGTAATCATATTAGTTAATAATATCTAAAATACAACTAAATATGAATTTTAAAAATTTTCTTATAGTAATATTTATATTTTAAGTATTTATTTTGATAATAATTACATTAACTTTATTAAAAAGATTTTAATAGGTAAAATTTATTATTATGACCATTATTAATATTAATGAATTTAGTTATAATAATAATATTGAAATTACTAATAGTAATATAACATTTATCTTAATTTGTAATTATATCTATTACTATTATAATGCATTATTACCTTACATATAATATTAGTTATTTATTTATATATTATACTATATTAGAATATACATATAATCATAGTCATATATAAAAATCATTTATATTTTATATGGATTCATTACAGCAATTAGTTGTATTCTATTTTACATTTTCATTTGTTTATATATAATTATATATATATATATATATATATATATATATATATATATATATATATATATATTTATATATATATATATATGTATACATATTACATTACATATTTAATTACAAATAAATTGTTCGTGAATCATCGGAAATAGTAAAGGGTTAAATGAATATATGAAATAGTTCAAAACTTTCGAGACTCAATAATACAGACTTTGCTTATCGTATCGAAATCATATATAAATCAAGTTTAAATTTGGTCGGAAATTCCCGGGTCATCACAGTACCTACCCGTTAAAGAAATTTCGTCCCGAAATTTGAGCGAGGTCGTCATGGCTAACTATAAATATGTTTTTCCGACGAATATGAGCTGATAAATAGAGTTTTATCATTATTTGAATAATACAGATAAAATAATTCGATTATTCGAAGAGTACGAATGAAGCTATCAGAAAAGAGTGAAATGAATAACTGAAGTTTCGTTTTCACTTGTGACGTAGTCAAGGTTGAATTTAGAAAATAGGGTACGTCTTAACCTTTGACGTGGTCAGGTTTGAATTCCGAAATTCAAGAGATTTAAAGGAAATCTTCGAAATCTAAAAGATTTGATTTTTCGGCGAGTAAGGAAATTAAAATCTCTATAATTAAATGCGATGATCTGTATCGATTGCTTTGTCTGGTATCTCCACTATAAATGAACTTCTTCCGTTCCCTTATTTTCATCATTCCTATACTTTCATTCTTAATTCTTACTTCTAAAAGATTGGGAAAATGATTCATCCAGTTATTCTCCTTGATATTTTCTTAATTATCATTTCTATCATCCTTCTTTTTAATCTTCTACCAGAAAAATCTGGTTATTTCTACTATTACCTTGAGGTGATGATATTCTTAATTCTACAGTGTCTTTATATTGCTATACATATTAATATCCATGGTTTGTAATTCCTGTGCTGTTATTGGTTTTTATATCTTCCCTTATATTTCAATGTCACTGCTTCTGTCTCCTATAATTATTGTCATCCACAGTTAATGTGCTCTCTTATTTGCTGCGATTTATACCCCATTTCTATTTCAGAGCTTCATGCTTTTGTTTACTTTTCGCAAGTAACGGTCCAGAATTCATAGGTATGGAGTTTAGAATTATCATAATAAACAAGGTGGAAAGGAAAAATAGTAGCACGATTTGTTTTGTCAAATTACCTGAATCACTGAGAATAGAACTATCAAGAATATATTTTCTTGATATGTTCAGAAGTTAAGCAGAATGAAATAGTTATGTAACATGGCACGTGATGACGTTAGGATCTATGAATCATCACGTCCATTAGAAACTCAGCATGACTTACTGTAATATAATCACGTTGATCAGGTGTCATTATATTATACTAACTCATGCATCAGTTCCCGACATTACTTCAATAACATTCATATTTTAAGCTCGAAAGTTTACAGAATATAGAAACTAACAGTTTCTATATGATGTAATACTAATAGCACGAAGAGATTAATGATTTCAGATAAGAATAGTTATAAAAATATCTCCAGAAATATGGAGAATATTTATAATGAAAATACGATGATATCTTGGAATTTCTAATATCGATGGGTGATGAAGAAGATTTATCCGTAAGGGTTTAGATTCGGAAGCAAGGTATTCACTAAAGATTTCAACAGAAACAGAATCATTTGGTTTCTTTGAAGTCAAACTTATTCTTTGTGATTTGTCCACGGCTTTCTTCCTAGTTTCGCATAATCTGCTTTTCGATACTAAATTTTCTATTGAATGTTTCCAACATAATGATAAACAGGAAGCACGAGGAGGAATATAATTTCGGACGAGAATATTTATGAAAATATCCTCAGAAATATCGAAGATATTGATGATGATATTTTGGAATTTCTAAGTTCGATGATTGATGGAGAAAGATTTTCCGCAAGATTTTAACATGACTTTGGAGCAAGATATTCACTAAAGATTTCAACGGATCTAGATTTATCTGGGTTCTATGAATTTAGGGTATGTTACTTGTATTTTTCCTTGGTCTCCTTCATGGTTAGCTCAATCCGTTTTCCAGTTCCAACTTTTCTGAGCTTTTCTAACATACTATTCTTTATCATCAAACTTTCAATGATTATGGTCGTTTACGGTTATCTACAGTTTCTACTGATTCATTCAGCTTTTTCAACATTCAGAGTATTGATTTATGACTGAGTGCTCTTCAGAATTTCAGAATGAGAGATCATAATTCTAAGAGATAAATGTCATATATATAACTGTTGATGTAGATATGCTGTGAGTTTTCAAAGTACTGATTTCAGATTCCCAGTAATTGTTATGGCAGTTCTCGTTACAATATGCGGATGAGTATATGATAGGGTTTCAATGAAGAAATATAATGATTTATCGGAGAGATTTAAACCAAGAAGCAACGAGGTTGCTGGTACGTCTGCTAGTAATATGATAAAATATAGAAGGTTCCCCGGTAACAATAAAAGAACATACATAATAATCAAGGTGATAATAAGGTTGTTTCGAACGAAAAGTAGAAGTTGATTTGCTGAAGCTATGACAAAATTTGCTACTTTGAAAAGAGATCGCAAAGTTATTTTTACTAATAAATGCCAAAGGATCTGACGCGGCTACGTGTTAAACTTTTACTTAGTTGCCGAGAGTTTCCATGTGCATAACTAAATGCATAAATCTTTCCCTCTGTAGATGAAGTGCGGTTGGTTCATCCTCTTGATTGAGGTGTTTTCAAGAATCATGAAAGGTTTGAACGCAGATTGTAATTGTCAAGATACAATGAGGTTTAAGATGAAATCAAGTGGCAAACTTGAAGAATGTTTAGTTTCATATGTTATAATCAATATTTTAATTTCTTTTAATTATTCAATGTTATTAGTCCACAGTCGATAGTCCACAGTAACAGCCCAATAATTCATATATAATTTAATATACAATATTCGAATTACTTAATACGTGTCGTGACCCGTATACGTCTCAGACTCGATCACAACTCAAAGTATATATATTATTTGAGGATCAACCTCAACCCTGTGTAGAGAACTCGATCATTACTGCATATAGATTGTCTATGGTGATTCCAAATAATATATATAGATGCGTCGATATGATATGTCAAAACCTTGTATACGTGTCCCGATATTTAAAGTGCGTAAAATAAAAAAAAAATAAAAAATAAATGACGAATATTAAAGTGCGTAAAGTAAATAACAAAAATTAAATGACATTTAAATAAAATTGCGAGAATTAAAATTACGATAAAATAAATTGCGATAATTAAATTGTGATAAATAAAATGTAATATGGAATTAACAGTTAGCTAGGAACAGTTAGCTAGGATTTTGTTAGCGTGGTTTCTTAACAAAATTTCATATTGTCAATTAGTCTGTTTCTAATCAATTTTTATTGTGTCCATTATTTCTTCATTATGCCACTTGTTGGATTCTGATAGGTCAAAATCTAAATATAAAATTGAATGAAAATGGTTGTTTTGTAGTGAACGGATTCGTATATCTGTGATTGTAAATAGGATAGTAAATGATTGTTGAATCAGATTCGAAGAATGTACAATGTAACTTATTAATGTAAAATTTAAATATTCCTCGGGTATTACCTACCCGTTAAAATATTTTCACCATTAACAGTTTATACAAGAGAATTTTTAATTACAATCTTTATGAGAACATATATACATATATATTTTCTTCAGATGTATTCATGGATTTAATGAGTTAATATGATATTAAACTCATTTGCTTTTCGGTTGGAACTAGAATAAATAATCTCTAAAACTTTAGAGATTACATATTCGCCATGTCGAACAAAGATAAATGAGGTAGAACGATACGTAGAACGAAGATCATACTCAAAGTACAAATGATGATATTGAAGCATGGATTGTTGATGGTACTGGTGTTGTTATTGATGGTACTGTTGGTGTTGGTGATGTTGCTGAAGCTGGTACATTTTGAACCATATTCTCTGAATTGATTATTCGAGCGCGAAGTTCGTTGACTTATTACTCCAGGATGATTGTCGGTCGGGACGAGCGGATGATTAAGGTTTAGAACTGTGGATAGAATATAATCTTGTTGAGTTACCCTGGAAATGAGACTGAAAATGGTGTCTCGAACAGGTTCGCCGGTAAATGCTCCAGGTTCATTGTCAAGAGGTGAATTCGGTTGGTGGAAGGGATTGCCTTTCTGTGCATTTCCATTAATTAAGTCAACTACGAACCCAACAAATGAATTGATAATGGCTGATTGGTTGATTCATGCCGATGACGCCGTTTTCAGAGTTCAAGGTGAACATCTATGTCGGAATAGCTGTCGAAATAACTATCGGAATAGCTATCTGAATCTGAGGGACTCGAACTGGTTGCAGGATTCATCTCGTACGATCAGATGAAGGATTTTCGATAAGAAATAGATTATAGGATGTAGATTAGTACCCTGCCATACATAATTTACATATGCATATATAATACTAAAATTCCATAAGTTACGGAGGAATCTACGGGAGTTGTCAGGCAAAGTTACAGTAACAGATACGCTAAGATATGAAGTAGCAGATACGCTAAGATATGAATTTTATCTATACGCTATTCATGCAGTCAATGCAGTAAAACGTGTCTAGACTAAGAATGATAAGCAAGTGATTCTCTAAGAATGATAAGCAGGTAATTTTTGACACAAAATGATAAGCAAAACTTTTGACATGCATACACGGTCAAAGTCCAGACTCACTAATGCATCCTAACGACTTATCAGTTAGACACACTAATGCAGACATGGTTCGCTAAGACCTCCGCTATGATACCAACTGTGAAGACCCGTCCTAATCCATCCGGACGAAGTCCACATCGATTATAAACGATTAACAACAGTTGATTACATCGCGCGGTTCTTGACCTCTATATGATACATTTTACAAACATTGCATTCGTTTTTAAAAGACAAACCTTCATTTACATTGAAAGCTGACGACATGCATTCTATTTCATAATATAACTAAACTATAAATGACTTAATAATAATCTTGATGAACTCAACGACTCGAATGCAACGTCTTTTGAAATATGTCATGAATGACTCCAAGTAATATCTTTAAAGTGAGTAAATGCACAGCGGAAGATTTCTTTCATACCTGAGAATAAACATGCTTTCAAGTGTCAACCATAAGGTTGGTGAGTTCATTAGTTTAACAAAAATAATCATTTCATAATTTTAATAGATCACAAGATTTCATATTTCTATTTCTCATAAACATACGTCCCATGTATAGAGACAAAATATCATTCATATGAATTGAACACCTGGTAACCGACATTCACAATATGTATATAAGAATATCCCCATCATTCCTGGATCCTCCTTCGGACATGATATAAATTTCGAAGTACTAAAGCATCCGGTACTTTGGATAAAGCTTGTTGGGCCCGATAGATCTATCTTTAGAGTTCGCGTCAATTAGGGTGTCTGTTCCCTAATTCTTAGATTACCAGACTTAATAAAAAGGAGCATATCCGATTTTGATCATTCAACCATATAATGTAGTTTCGATTACTTGTGTCTATTTCGTAAAACATTTATAAAATTGCGCATGTATTCTCAGCCCAAAAATATAAAGGGTAAAAAAGGCAAATGAAACTCACCTAATGTATTTTGTAGTAAAAATACATACGACAACATTGAACAACTAAACAATGCAGGGTTGGCCTCGGATTCACGAACCTATATCATTGTATATTCATTAATATTTATAATCGAAATCAAATAGATATATTTATTATTGTTAGTGATATAATGTTTATATTAATAACTTATATATATATATAATATATATATATATATATATATATATATATATATATATATATATATATATATATATATATATATATATATATATATATATATATATATATATATATATATATATATATATATATCATTTGCTTGTGAAACTAGTAATTATAATAATGATTAAATGATATTTGTCATGTAAAAATATTAATTTTGGTAATACTTAATATTATTAATAATGATAGTAATGATATTAAAATTTCAAATATGTTAATAATACGAATAGAAATGATACTAATACTAATATTGATAAAAAAATAATAATAAATTTTATTATTTTCATAATAACTCTAATAATAAAAATTATTATCATTATAATCATAATAAATGACAATTTTTATCTTAATACATATATTTGTAATAATAATAATTATAGTTATAACACTAATGATAATTATAATAATGATAATATTAATATTAGTAATATTAATAATAATAATAATAATAATAATAATAATAATAATAATAATAATAATAATAATAATAATAATAATAATAATAATAATAATAATTATAATAATTATAATAATTATAATAATAATAACAATAATAATAATAACACTTGTAATGATAATAATAATAAAATCGACGATAATACTAATATAGTTGTGACAATAATAATTATAATCGTAATCATAATCATAATCATAATCATAATAATAAATGTTACTTAATACTTGTAATAATAATAATAACACTAATAAGGATAATAATTATAATTATAATTATAACATTTATAACTAATACTAATAATAATAACAATTAAGATCATGATAATAATAATGAATAAAATTTATATTATAGTAAAAATAACCATAATAATAAGAAGAATTTTTGTAATGAAAACTACCTTCCAAAGAAGCTTTAAAAAAAAAAATGCTCCGAACCGGGATTGAACCCGAGACCTCCTGCTAACCCGTAAACCCCTTTAACCATTGAACCGTCCGTTGTTTTTCTGTTATAATTAGAATCTTCATGTATTTAACTATTATTTTCTTCTGTTTCATCATCTTCCTCAGTATCCATCGACCAGGGAACAAATTCAGTTAACAAAGAATTAATTCATCAGCTTTAGGATTTAAAGTAAAACTAGAAACGATTGGAGTTTAATTAAATTAATTGAAACAAAGCAAAATAAAAAAAATACCTCTATACAGCTCGTTCAACTTTTCAAGAACCCAAAATCAAATTCGAAAATTTAGGAAGTTTTAGACCATAGTTCCTGAATGAAAAAGGTTCTAAATCGATTTTATGAACTGTCTGAGTCATTAATTGAACGTGAAACATCTAATTGAGCTACAATTTTTCGATTAGCAAAACTGTTGACTTTTAAAATCGATCTTTGACTTCCAAAATTAGAATCTGTTAGGATGAATTGGAACTTGAGGTTTTGTGGACAGTTTAAGCAAAATATTACTGACATAACCACGTTAACACAATTTGAAATTTGTTACAAAATTGTTTAATTTGGAAAACGAATGAGGAACAGGGCAGTAACCTGCTTTCTTCATCTTTTCTAATTTAATTTCGATTCAGTGGAAGTAGTTACTGCATTTTGTGGTTTGTAATTGATAATACGAAGTGGTATGATGTCAATTAACAACTGTATTGAATTTATGTAATCAAATTGAACTCGACAAAAATTAATCGTACATGAAAATAAATAAAAGAATAAAGAATGATACTGATTGATAACAAGTTGGATTTGTTCTCATAAAATAATCCTTGATTGGTACGAATTCTACAGAACTGAAATAGTTCGACAATTACAAGAAACAGATTTTTGGTTTCTAGTCTTTGTATATAGGATTTTCTTTCATAATTGATAAATAATTAATTAAATAGATTAATATTATTAATAATAATTTAAATATAAATAATAACATTAATCATAAAAAAAAAATATTAGATCACAATAAAAATAAAAAAAATTATTGAAATTGATAGTAGTAATCATAATAATATCATATAATAATGTTATTAATAATAAGAATGCTAATACTATTAATAACAATAATAAACTTGTTAAATATAATCATGTCAAAAATAATACAAATAATAATAATAACATTATTAGTAATCAATAAATGATGCATGTATTAATCATATCTGTTAATAATATCTAAAATACAACTAAATATGAATTTTAAAATTGTTCTTATAGTAATATTTATATTTTAAGTATTTATTTTGATAATCATTACATTAACTTTATTAAAAAGATTTTAATAGGTAAAATTTATTATTATGACCATTATTAATATTAATGAATTTAGTAATAATAATAATATTGAAATTACTAATAGTAATATAACATTTATCTTAATTTTTAATTATATCTATTACTATTATAATTCATTATTACCTTACATATAATATTAGTTATTTATTTATATATTATACTATATTAGAATATACATATAATCTTAGTCATATATAAAAATCATTTATATTTTATATGGATTCATTACAACAATTAGTTGTATTCTATTTTGCATTTTCATTTATATATATATATATATATATATATATATATATATATATATATATATATATATATATATATATATATATTTATGTATACATATTACATTACATATTTAATTACAAAATAAATTGTTCGTGAATCATCGAAAATAGTAAAGGGTTAAATGAATATATGAAATAGTTCAAAATTTTCGAGACTCAATAATACAGACTTTGCTTATCGTATCGAAATCATATATAAATCAAGTTTAAATTTGGTCGAAAATTCCCGGGTCATCACAGCATGTCTGTCAACTTTCGATGTAAATAAAAGTTTGCCTTTTAAAATCGAATGCAATGTTTGTAAAATGTATCATATAGAAGTCAATACCTCGTAATGAAACCAATTATTATGAAAGGTTTATAATCGATATGAACGGGTTATTTCATACTTCTCTCTGACTAAAGTTCAGATGTGAAATGTGGTGACCCATGGGGTCTATTTATAGGCGCAGAATGGCCGAAATTCTCGGGATACACGTGTCAATTAATGAGTGGTTCTGTTACACGAGATATCCGAAAGGTAGGTGGTGTGTTCTGAAGTGGCTGCGTTTCATTCACGCACTAAGTTAAAGGGCTGAAGGATAGAAGCTGCCTGTAGGGCTTACACTTGACGCTGGGCGGCCTGCTGTACGCTGGGCAGCAAATACTGAAAATCCCTAATTTTTGTTATCTTTTGTGTTGTTTGATCTGTTTTTATGTATAAAAATGGTGTTTTAATGCGTGTATCCCCTAGGGTACACCATTAAGTCCCCGCAGTTTAATGTCTTTATTTTTGTAAAAAATAAAGTCATTAAATTAAAAAATGAAGATTGCCTTTTTCTCGAGAACATAAATCTGTCACAGCCGTCCTGTTTCCCTGCTACAGAAGTTACTTTTTGATCATGACCTACAAAAAGTGCCTTTTCGAAATTTGAATTTTATTTTCAATTAAATTTACTTCTCCCGCATTTTTGTATACTCGACATGTGGCATCATATCAACCATGTGATTAACCGTCAACTGTTCATCTTCTACTCGCTATTTATTACCCAATTTTTACTGCATCGTATTTACTCGATCCGAATTTATTCCTTTCATCTACCTTAAACCTCTGTTAAAAATTCCTTTCTTAACTACCTAATAAATGGCTATCTTTAATTTTGAAGATATTCCAAGCAGAATTTCGTCAATCTATCTTTATCGTGTCAGAGTTGCTTTTCCCAAATTTTTTGGTGACGATGATGTTGTTCCTAGTCCTCATGATCGTGCATCTTGACCTCCCTCTGGAAAAGTAGCTATTTATGGTCATGCTTTATACTTTTCCCATCTTCGGATTCCTTGTACAAAGTTTTACTTAGACGTTTGCTGCTTTTATGGCGTTAGCATTGGACAGTTTGAATCGATGTCCATTCGCAAAATTATGCTTTTCGAAATGTATTGTATGGCTTGAAATATTACCCCTTCTGTACGTCTTTTTTCTTGCAACCATAAAACCTTATGATAAAGGATGGTTTTGTCTTACTCTGGATGGGTTTTTGCTTAATTATGGTGATACAAATGAAAACAGACAGAGTACTTTCTTCTTTATTAATAGTGAAGTTATTCCCAACGATTGCCTGAAAGCTCGTTACTGGCGTATATCACTTGATCCTCCAAAAGTCATTCATCCTAGGATAACTCCTGATGAACGAAAATTATTAAATGCAATTAAAAAAGAGAAGATTCCAAACCGTCAATATCCAGAACACATGAAATGTCCCGTTCATATTGATTATAAATGTTCCATATTAATTGATTTCGTCGCGAGGTTTTGACCTCTATATGAGACATTTTTCAAAGACTGCATTCGATTTTAAAACAAACCATAACCTTTAAAATATTACGACGATTATCAAATAATGATAATCTAAAATATAGCGTTTTTCATACGACCATTACATAATAGTTTACAATAATATTACACATCAAAATAAGTCTTCGAATGCAGTTTTTAAACAATATTATACAAGCATGGACTCCAAATCTTGTCCTTAATTTAGTATGCAACAGCGGAAGCTCTTAATAATCACCTGAGAATAAACATGCTTAAAACGTCAACAAAATTGTTGGTGAGTTATAGGTTTAACCTACATATTATTAAATCATAATAATAATAGACCACAAGATTTCATTTTTATAACACATCTCTTATCAGGCATTTTGCAAACTGCATAGAGATAAAAATCATTCATATGTTGAACACCTGGTAACCGACGTTAACTTAATGCATAGAATATCCCCAAAACATAACCTCTCGTCTGTATAATAATCTCGAAGTACTAAACCATCCATAACCTGAATGGGGGTTGTTAAGCCCAATAGATCTATCTTTAGGATTCGCGTAAATTAGGGGCCATTTCCCTAATTCTTAGGCTACCAGACTTGAAGGGCGATATTCGGTTTAATAATCCAACCATAGAATGTAGTTTTGTGTACTTGTGTCTATTTTGTAAAACATTTATAAAGCTGCATGTATTCTCATCCCAAAATATTAGATTTTAAAAGTGGGACTATAACTCACTTTCACAGATTTTTACTTCGTCGGGAAGTAAGACTTGGCCACTGGTCGATTCACGAACCTATAACAAATATGTACATATATATCAAAGTACGTTCAAAATATATTTACAACATTTTTTAATACCTTTTAATGTTTTAAATATTTTCAGTCAGCTGTCCTCGTTAGTAACCTACAACTAGTTGTCCATAGTTAGATGTACATAAATAAATTGATATATATTATCTTGACCCAATCCACGACCCAGTGTATACACGTCTCAGGCTAGATCACAACTCAAAGTATATATATTTTTGAAATCAACCTCAACCCTGTATAGCTAACTCCACATTACTGCATATAGAGTGTCTATGGTTGTTCCAAATAATATATATAGATGGGTCAATATGATATGTCAAAACATTTGCATATGTGTCTATGGTATCCCAAGATTACATAATATATTAGAATACATGCATAATACAATATAAGTTAGCTAGGATATGATTTGTATAGATTTGTTACCAATTTTCACGTAGCTACAACAAGTAAAAATATCCAATCTTGTTTTACCCATAACTTCTTCGTTTTACATCTGTTTGAATGAATCCAATTTCTATGATTTCATATTGAACTTAATTTTATGAATCTATACAAAAAAAATATAAGTTTATAGTCAGAAATACAGGTTACAAGTCATTTTTGTAAAGGTAGTCATTTTAGTCGATAGAACGACGTCTAGATGACCATTTTGGAAAACATACTTCCATTTTGAGTTTAATCATGATTTTTGGATATAGTTTCATGTTCATAAGAAAAATAATTTTCTCAGAAGAACAAATTTTAAATCAAAGTTTATCATAGTTTTTAATTAACTAACCCAAAACAGCCCGCGGTGTTACTACGACGGCGTATATCCAGTTTTACGGTGTTTTTCATGTTTTCAGGTTTTAAATCATTAAGTTAGCATATCATATAGATATATAATATGTGTTTATTTGATTTTAAAAGTCAAGTTAGAAGGATTAACTTTTGTTTGGGAACAAGTTTAGAATTAACTAAACTATGTTCTAGTGATTACAAGTTTAAACCTTCGAATAAGGTAGTTTTATATATATGAATCGAATGATGTTATGAACATCATTACTATCTCAGGTTTTGTGGATAAACCTACTGGAAATGAGAAAAATAGATCTAGCTTCAAAGGATCCTTGGATGGCTTAAAAGTTCTTGAAGCAGAATCATGACACGAAAACAAGTTCAAGTAAGATTTCCACTCGAAATAAGATTGTTAGAGTTTTAGAAATTGAATCAAAGTTTGAATATGAGTATTACCTTGTATTAGAAAGATATCTTACTATAAATAAGAAAGATTTCTTGAGGTTGGATGATCACTTTACAAGATTGGAAGTAAGCTAGCAAACTTGGAAGTATTCTTGATTTTATGAAACTAGAACTTATAGAATTTATGAAGAACACTTAGAACATGAAGATAGAACTTGAGAGAGATCAATTTGATGAAGAAAATTGATGAATGAAAGTGTTTGTAGGTGTTTTTGGTCGTTGTATATGGATTAGATATAAAGGATGTGTAATTTTGTTTACATGTAAATAAGTCATGAATGATTACTAATATTTTTGTAATTTTATGAGATATTTCATGCTAGTTGCCAAATGATGGTTCCCACATGTGTTAGGTGACTCACATGGGCTGCTAAGAGCTGATAATTGGAGTGTATATACCAATAGTACATACATCTAAAAGCTGTGTATTGTACGAGTACGAATACGGGTGCATACGAGTAGAATTGTTGATGAAACTGAACGAGGATGTAATTGTAAGCATTTTTTTTTAGTAGAAGTATTTTTATAAGTGTATTGAATTCTTTCAAAAGTATATAAATACATATTAAAACACTACATGTATATACATTTTAACTGAGTCGTTAAGTCATCGTTAGTCGTTACATGTAAATGTTGTTTTGAAGCCTTTAGGTTAACGATCCTGTTAAGTGTTGTTAACCCATTGTTTATTATATCAAATGAGATGTTAAATTATTACATTATCATGATATTATGATATATTAATATATCTTAATATGATATATATACAATTAAATGTCGTTACAACGATAATCGTTACATATATGTATCGTTTCGAAATCATTAAGTTAGTAGTCTTGTTTTTACATATGTAGTTCATTGTTAATATACTTAATGATATGTTTACTTATCATAATAACATGTTAACTATATATATATATATATCCATATATATGACATCATATAGTTTTTACAAGTTTTTACAAGTTTTAACGTTCGTGAATCACCGGTCAACTTGGGTGGTCAATTGTCTATATAAAACCTATTTCAATTAATCAAGTCTTAACAAGTTTGATTGCTTAACATGTTGGAAACACTTAATCATATAAATATCAATTTCATTTAATATATATAAACATGGAAAAGTTCGGGTCACTACAGTACCTACCCGTTAAATAAATTTCGTCCCGAAATTTTAAGCAGTTGGAGGTGTTGACGTATCTTCTGGAAATAAATGCGGGTATTTCTTCTTCATCTGATCTTCTCGTTCCCAGGTGAACTCGAGTCCTCTACGAGCATTCCATCGAACCTTAACAATTGGTATCTTGTTTTGCTTGAGCCTTTTAACCTCACGATCCATTATCTCGACGGGTTCTTCAATGAATTGTAGTTTTTCATTGATTTTAATTTCGTCTAAAGGAATAGTGATATCTTGTTTAGCTAAGCACTTCTTCAGATTCGAGACGTGAAAGGTATTATGTACATTGGTGAGTTGTTGAGGTAATTCAATTGGTGAGTTGTTGAGGTAATTCAAGTCCGTAGGCTACTGGTCCGACACGATCTAAAATCTTGAATGGTCCAATGTATCTTGGATTTAGTTTCCCCCGTTTACCAAATCGAACAATGCCTTTCCAAGGCGAAACCTTAAGCATGACCATCTCCCCAATTTCAAATTCTATATCTTTCCTTTTAAGGTCCGCGTAGCTCTTTTGTCGACTCTGAGCGGTTTTCAACCGTTGTTGAATTTGGATGATTTTCTCTGTAGTTTCTTGGATTATCTCTGGACCTGTAATCTGTCTATCCCCTAATTCATTCCAAAAAATTGGAGATCTGCACTTTCTACCATAAAGTGCTTCGAACGGTGCCATTTCGATACTCGAGTGGTAACTGTTGTTGTAGGAAAATTCTGCTAATGGTAGATGTCGATCCCAACCGTTTCCAAAATCAATAACACATGCTCGTAGCATTTCTTCAAGAATCTGTATCATCTTTTCGATCTGCCCATCGGTTTGTGGATGATAGGTAGTACTCATGTCTAGACGAGTTCCCATTGCTTGTTGTAATGTCTGCCAAAACCTTGAAACAAATCTGTCATCCCTATCAGAGATAATAGAGATTGGTATTCCATGTCTGGAGACTACTTCCTTCAAATACAGTCGTGCTAACTTCTCCATCTTGTCATCTTCTCTTATTGGCAGGAAGTGTGCTGATTTGGTGAGACGATCAACTATTACCCAAATAGTATCAAAACCACTTGCAGTCCTTGGCAATTTAGTGATGAAATCCATGGTAATGTTTTCCCATTTCTATTCTGGGATTTCGGGTTGTTGAAGTAGACCTGATGGTTTCTGATGCTCAGCTTTGACCTTAGAACACGTCAAACATTCCCCTACGTATTTAGCAACATCGGCTTTCATACCTGGCCACCAAAAATGTGTCTTGAGATCTTTGTACATCTTCCCCGTTCCAGGATGTATTGAGTATATGGTTTTATGAGCTTCTCTAAGTACCATTTCTCTCATATCTCCAAATTTTGGTACCCAAGTTCTTTCAGCCCTATACCGGGTTCCGTCTTCCCGAATATTAAGATGCTTCTCCGATCCTTTGGGTATTTCATCCTTTAAATTTCCCTCTTTTAAAACTCCTTGTTGCGCCTCCTTTATTTGAGTAGTAAGGTTATTGTGAATCATTATATTCATAGCTTTTACTCGAATGGGTTCTCTGTCCTTTCTACTCAAAGCGTCGGCTACCACATTCGCCTTCCCCGGGTGGTAACGAATCTCAAAGTCATAATCATTCAACAATTCGATCCACCTGCGCTGCCTCATGTTCAGTTGTTTCTGATTAAATATATGTTGAAGACTTTTGTGGTCGGTATATATAATACTTTTGACCCCATATAAGTAGTGCCTCCAAGTCTTTAATGTAAAAACAACAGCGCCTTGCTCGTGAATCTTCAATTGTCTAGACGCATAAGCAATTACCTTCGTTCATTGCATTAATACACAACCGAGGCCTTGCTTTGAGGCCTCACAATATATCACAAAATCATCATTCCCTTCAGGCAATGACAATATAGGTGTCGTAGTTAACTTTTTCTTCAACAATCGAAACGCTTTTTCTTGTTCATCCTTCCATTCAAATTTCTTCCCTTTATGCGTTAATGCAGTCAAGGGTTTTGCTATTTTAGAAAAATCTTAGATGAATCTTCTGTAGTAACCAGCCAGTCCTAAAAATTGGCGTATATGCTTCGGAGTTTTAGGGGTTTCCCACTTTTCAACAGTCTCAATCTTTGCCGGATCCACCTAAATACCTTCTTTGCTCACTATGTGACCGAGGAATTGAATTTCTTCCAACCAAAATGCACACTTTGAAAACTTTGCGTACAGTTTTTCTTTCCTCAGCAACTCTAGCACTTTTCTCAAATGTTCTTCGTGCTCTTGATCATTCTTTGAGTAGATAAGTATGTCATCAATGAAAACAATGACGAACTTGTCGAGATATGGCCCACACACACGGTTCATGAGGTCTATGAACACAGCTGTTGCGTTAGTCAATCCTAACGGCATAACCATAAACTCGTAATGACTGTAATGCGTTCTGAAAGCAGTCTTCGGAATATCGTCCTCCTTCACCCGCATTTGATGATACCCAGAACGTAAATCAATCTTCAAATAAACTGACGAGGTTTGTAATTGATCAAATAAGTCGTCGATTCTCGGTAGTGGGTAACGGTTCTTGATGGTAAGTTTGTTCAACTCTCGGTAGTCGATACACAACCTGAATGTACCATCCTTCTTTTTGACAAACAAAACAGGAGCTCCCCATGGTGATGTACTTGGTCGTATGAAACCACGCTCTAGAAGTTCTTGTAATTGGCTTTAAAGTTCCTTCATTTCGCTTGGTGCGAGTCTGTATGGAGCACGAGCTATTGGTGCAGCTCCCGGTACAAGATCTATTTGAAATTTAATGGATCGGTGTGGAGGTAATCCCGGTAATTCTTTCGAAAATACATCGGGAAATTCTTTTGCGACGGGAACATCATTGATGCTCTTTTCTTCAGTTTGTACTTTCTCGACGTGTGCTAGAACAGCATAGCAACCCTTTCTTATTAACTTTTGCGCCTTCAAATTACTAATAAGATTTAGCTTCGCGTTGCTCTTTTCTCCGTACACCATTAAGGGTTTTCCTTCTTCTCGTACAATGCGAATTACATTTTTGTAACATACGATCTCTGCTTTCACCTCTTTCAACCAGTCCATGCCGATTATTGTAGTGACCCGAACTTTTACATGTTTATATATATTAGATGAAATTGATATTTACATAATTAAGTGTTTCCAACATGTTAAGCAATCAAACTTGTTAAAACTTGATTAACTGAAATAGGTTTCATATAGACAATTGACCACCCAAGTTGACCGGCGATTCACCAATGTTAAAACTCGTAAAAATGACATGACGATATATATATGGATATACATATTGTTAACATGATATTATGATAATTAAGTATCTCCATAAGTATATTAACAATGAGTTATATACATAAAAACAAGACTACTAACTTAAGGATTTCGAAACGAGACATATATGTAACGATTATCGTTGTAACGACATTTAAATGTATATATATCATATTAAGATATATTAATATATCATAATATCATGATAATGTAATAATTTAACATCTCATTAGATATAATAAACAATGGGTTAACAATATTAAATGAGATCGTTAACTTAAAGGTTTCAAAACAACACTTACATGTAACGACTAACGATGACTTAACGACTCAGTTAAAATGTATATACATGTAGTGTATTTAGATGTATTAATATACTTTTGGAAGACTTCAAGACATATATCAAAACACTCATACTTAACGAAAATGGTTACAGTTACATCCCCATTCTTTTTTCATCAAGAATTCTAGTCGTATTCATACCCGTATTATACACAGCTTCAAGACGTACTTACTATGGGTATATACCAATAGGAACTAGCATGGAATTCCACTCTTGATTATGTTATACATGACTAATCAATTTTAACTTCTACCATGAACTAGTCAACTAACTAGAACTCCTTTTAACCCCACTCACCACTCATCATTCACTCCATTTCACTTCCAATTCTCTTTCTAATTCTCTCTCAACACACACACACACACACACACACACACACACACACACACTTATGAACGAATTTTGCCAGTAGCTAATCATCATCTTCATCAAAAATTACTTCAAGAATCAAGCTATAATCATCTTAGGAAGAACACTTCAAGAACACTTCGAAAATCCTTTCAAGTTTACTAGTTTACATCCAAGCTTTCTAATCCATTCCAAGTAATCATCTAAGATCAAGAAACCTTTGTTATTTACAGTAGGTTATCTTTATTATTCAAGGTAATATTCATATTCAAACTTTGATTCAATTTCTATAACTAGAAACTATCTTAATTCAAGTAAAAATCTTACTTGAACTTGTTTTTGTGTCATGATCCTACTTCAAGAACTTTCAAGTCATCCAAGATCCTTTGAAGCTAGATCATTTCTTGTCACTTCCAGTAGGTTTATCTACTAAACTTGAGGTAGTAGTGATGTTCATAACATCATTCGATTCATATATATAAAACTATCTTATTCGAAGGTTTAAACTCGTAATCACTAGAACATAGTTTAGTTAATTCTAAACTTGTTCGCAAATAAAAGTTAATCCTTCTAACTTGATTTTTAAAATCAACTAAACACATGTTATATATCTATATGATATGCTAACTTAAAGCTTTGAAACCGAAAAACACGAAAAACACCCTAAAACCGGATATACGCCGTCGTAGTAACACCGCGGGCTGTTTTGGGTTAGTTAACTAAAAACTATGATAAACTTTGATTTAAAAGTTGTTCTTCTGAGAAAATGATTTTTCTTATGAACATGAAACTATATCCAAAAATCATGGTTAAACTCAAAGTGGAAGTATGTTTTCCAAAATGATCATCTAGACGTCATTTTTTTCGACTGAAATGACTACCTTTACAAAAACAACTTGTAAATTATGTTTTTGACTATAAACCTAGACTTTTTATGTTTAGATTCATAAAATAGAGTTCACTATTAAACCATAGCAATTTGATTCACTCAAAACGGATTTAAAACGAAGAAGTTATGGGTAAAACAAGATTGGATTTTTTTTTATTGTTGTAGCTACGGGAAATATTGTAACAATTCTATACAAATCTTAACTTAACAAACTTATATTGTATTATTCATGTATTCTAATATATATTATGTAATCTTGGGATACCATAGACACGTATACAATGTTTTGACATATCATATCGACCCATTTATATAATATATTTTGGAACAACCATAGACACTCTATATGCAGTAATGTTGGAGTTAGCTATACAGGGTTGAGGTTGATTCCAAAATAATATATATAGTTTGAGTTGTGATCTAGCCTGAGGCTTGTATACACTGGGTCGTGGATTGATCCAAGATAATTTATATTTATTTATTTCTGTACATCTAACTGTGGACAACTAGCTGTAGGTTACTAACGAGGACTGCTGACTTAACAAAATCAAATCATTAAAACGTAATAAAAAATGTTGTAAATATATTTTGATCATACTTTGATATATATGTACATATTTGTATAGGTTGGTGAATCGACCAGTGGCCAAGTCTTACTTCCCGACGAAGTAAAAATTTGTGAAAGTGAGTTATAGTCCCACTTTTAAAATCTAATATTTTGGGATGAGAATACATGCAACTTTATAAATATTTTACGAAATAGACACAAGTAAATAAAACTACATTATATGGGTAAATGATCGAAACCGAATATGCCCCTTTTTAGCTTGGTAGCCTAAGAATTTGGGAACAGACCCCCAAATTGACGCGAAGCCTAAAGATAGATCTATCGGGCCCAACAAGCCCCATTCTGGAATTTGGAATGCTTTAGTACTTCGAAATTATCATGTCCGATAGGTGTCCTGGAATGATGGAGATATTCTATATGCATCTTGTTAACGTCGGTTACCAGGTGTTCACTATATGAATGATTTTTATCTCTATGTATGGGATGTATTGAAATATGAAATCTTGTGGTCTATTATTATGATTTGATAATATATAAGTTAAACCTATAACTCACAAACATTTTTGTTGACGTTTTAAGCATGTTTATTCTCAGGTGATTATTAAGAGCTTCCGCTATTGCATACTAAAATAAGGACAAGATTTGGAGTCCATGCTTGTATGATATTGTGTAAAAACTGCATTCAAGAAACTAATTTTTGATGTAATATATTCTTATTGTAAACCATTATGTAATGGTCGTGTGTAAACAGTATATTTTAGATTATCATTATTTGATAATCTACGTAATGCTTTTTAAACCTTTATCGATAAAATAAAGGTTATGTTTGTTTTAAAAATGAATGCAGTCTTTGAAAAACGTCTCATATAGAGGTCAAAACCTCGCAACGAAATCAATTAATATGGAACGTTTATAATCAATATGAACGGGACATTTCAATTATCACATCAAAACTCCCTAACTCTACTGGTATCAAATCAATCTTAAATGTTTCGCTAAGCAGTTTAATTTCTCGATTCCGACATATATTATCTGCTGCAATTAATTTACCGTTTGCTAATTCTAGTATAAACTTATTATCCAAAGGCGTCAATGGACAACTTAATTTAGCACAGAAATCCTTACTCATATAGCTTCTATCCGCACCCGAATCAAATAAAACATAAGCAGATGTATTGTCAATAAAAAACGTACCCGTAAAAAGCTCCGGGTTTTCCTACGCTTCAACCGCATTAATGTTGAAGACTCTTCCTCGGCCTTGCCCATTATTATCCCCCTGATTTGGACATATATTTTTGTAATGGCCCTTCTTCCCGCATCCGAAATAGGTAATGTCTGCATAACTTGTTCCGGCATTATTTGTTCCCTTAGCCATTGATCCGTAGATTTCGCACTTTGTCGCACCATGGCCCTTTCTATTACACTTAGTACACACTGCTGTACAGAGCCCAGTTGGATGGTATCCTTCACATCTCTGGCAGAATTTCTGCCTCTTGTTGTTATTGTTGGGATTGTTGTTGTTGCAGTTGTTATTGTTGTTGAAACAGTTGTTGTAGTTGTTGCTGGGGTGGTTGTTGTTGTTGCGTTTGTTGTTGCGAAAATTGGTGCGATTGTAGTTATGATTGTTGGGTTGATTATTGAAATTGTGACCCTTGTCACTGGTTTCTTCCCATTTCCTCTTGACTTGTTTCGTATTGGCTTCTTCGGCCGCCTGTTCTTTAATCCTTTCCTCAATTTGATTTATAAGATTATGAGCCATTTGACTTGCCTTTTGTATGGAAGTGGGCTTGTGTGAACTTATATCCTCTTGGATCCTTTCCGGTAACCATTTTACAAATGCGTCGATTTTCTCTTCTTCATCTTCGAACACTCCCGGACACAATAGGCACAACTCTGTGAATCGTCGTTCGTACATGGTAATATCAAACCCTTGTGTTCGTAACCCTCTAAGCTCTACCTTGAGCTTATTGACCTCGTTTCTGGGACGGTACTGCTCGTTCATTAAGCGTTTGAATGCTGACCACGGTAGTGCGTAAGCAGCATCTTGTCCCACTTATTCGAGATTGGTATTCCACCATGTTAACGCAGTACCTGTGAAGGTATGCATGGCGTACTTTACCTTATCTTCCTTAGCACATTTGCTTATAGCAAACACAGATTTGACCTTTTCGGTCCATCGTTTCAGTCCGACTGGTCCTTCAGTTCCATCGAATTCCAGAGATTTACAGGCAGTGAAAGCCTTGTAGGAGCATCCTACACGGTTTCCTGTGGAGTTAACTCCACTGCTAGACCCTGAGTTATTTTTGTTTTGCATTGCAGCCTGTAATGCGGCTATATTTGCTGCAAGGAAAGCACGAAAGTCTTCCTCACTCATGTTCAAGTTCTGACGAGTAGTCGGTGCCATTTTCTTTCAAAAATAGCTAAAAGAATTAAGTTAATCATATAGAATATTAAGAGTAGTCATTAGTATTCCGTAGCATAATATGAACTCATTTATAAAAGCTTTTTCTTCATATTAGCGTTTTATAAGTTTTAATTCGGGCAATACCTACCCGTTAAGTTCATACTTAGTAGCTAACATACAATTCAACTACTACAATTCTATATGAAAACTGATTATAATAATATTTCACATTCAAACTTTTATACAATATTTTGTAAACTTACAATATCGCTATTTTACATATAGCATGAAATATAGCATATAAAAACTCTAATACAAAACAGTTGCGAAGACGATTCTAGTTAATACGCAAGTCGTTCAACAAAGGCAATAAAGACACGTAATTCATACGTCCAGAAACAAGTCATGCATTCTGGTTTTACTATGACTACTTCCCATCCTTGGTCTTGTGGAACATAACCGTTGTGACCGTTGACAAGACAGCATGTTGTAATGTTGTCAAAAGGATGAGGGTTTCGTAATGTCCAACAGCCCCGTAATAATCTAAAAACCTTGTTTCTCATCTCAACTACCGAGTCCATCACTTGTGGGAATGTTTTATTTAAAAGTTACAACCCAATGTTCTTTTTCTCAATTTGATGAGAAGCGAACATTATTAACCCGTAAGCATAACATGCTTCTTTATGTTGCATGTTAGAAGCTCTTTCTAACTCACGAAATCCTATGTTGGGATACGTTGAGTCAAAATAGGTTCTTAACCCGTAGCGTAAAATTGCACTTGGGTTCCCCGCATTTAACGCTTTAAAGAAAACACGGCGAAACTTACTGTAACAACCCAAACCAAACCACGACAAAACCCCGTTAATTTTCACAACATAAAAAAAATTTCCTGAACAGCATACCCGCGCGCCGCGCCCCATACCTGGCGCGCCGCGCCCAAACGGGCTGTCCCCGGGACTTTTAAATGCAAAAAAGATTGACTAGTTCCCGACGTATTTAGCCCAAACGCTTTTAACCATGAATTCATATATATAAAACTAGCACGTTTAATTAATAAAATTAAGTTTACGAAGCGGGGCCCACATCGACCCAAATTACCCTTTAAGTATCAAAATACAATTTTCGACCATAAGACTTTTAATACAAAATAAAGCCGAGCATGGCGATTGGGGATACGCTACCCAATCCTAATAAATCCAAAAGCAAGCCTTCTACGCAAACTATGCAAGTCCTCTAATCCTCGCGCTTACCCGAGCCACCATCCGCATGCAATCTATAAAAAGAGTCAACAACGAGAGGGTAAGCTAACGCTTAGTGAATGATAATATACTACATACATATATATGTATAAAATGGACACGCCACAAAATAACAAATACCGCATACCGAAGCATCCATATAAGGCACTACACTAAGCATACCGTACGATCTCTAAGCAACGAGCTAAAGATACAACAACAATATAAGTTCACCAACGACGATGTGAACAACGTCAAATAGCTACACCCAGAGGGTTAGCTACAACACAACAATACATTAATATATAACAATATAAACGAACAAGGTTAACACCTTAACCCAATACCGAGAACCAAATACCACAATGAAGATTGGCCGAACTACACGAGCCTTAGTAATCCGAAACCACACGAGATTACTATCTTCACAACATCGAGGTTGGCCGAACTACACGAGCCTTAGTAATCCGAAACCACACGAGGTTACTACCTCAATAAGATGACCGAACTACACGAGTCACCATGAATCCGAACTACACGAGATTCATTTTGATAAGATGACCGAAACCACACGCGTCATCGTGAATCCGAAACCACACGCGATTCACATCTCCAACTCAAACCCACGGTCACGGGATTATAAAATCCACCACATCGGGGCTACAACATCCAAATCACAATCACGTGTGATAATGTACACACGAACGTGTACTTTGCCAAAGATGGTCAACCAAATGCACAACCGTGCCAATTGGACTTATACAAAAGTCCATCGAGTCCACCTACATGTGAAGTGAGCTCTATAGCCGAGAATCACTCCACCCGACCCACACCCATCCTACACATACATATGTACATAGGATAATATCACTCACCTTGAAGTCTTGAAGAGTGCTTCCAAGTAATCCGCAAGTCGCCAATGGGAAATACCTAATCCATTATCACACTTACAACATTACACTTAGAGTGGATTCACAATTCAACCCAATTCAACCATTAGTGCAATTTCGACCCAAATGCACTTCCAAGCACAAACCGTGCCCAAACTAACCCATAATCACTAACACAAGTGAGAATGGTCCCAATATGTCAATTAAACTCGAACTCAAGTGTTAAACACGTGTCATACCCATTTTGACACTTAAACCCTAATTTTGACCCATAAAGGTCAAAATCTCATCCTTTACAAGTTTTGACACCTAAACACATTTAACTCGGTTCTATACTTCAACTTAATCCATTTTAAGTTTATAAACATCATTAAATCGCCAATTGGGTCATAATTACCACCGAACCCTAATTTGACCCAAAGTCACAATTAGTCAACCATAATACCCTAAATGGGTTCCAATACTTCAATAATCACTATACCTAGTGATTAAACTCCAAACCAAAGCCTAATCAAGGCCAAATCGTCATCCAACCCAAAACCCGCCAAGTGACAAGAATAACTAGTCACCATAAACCCATTTCGTCACCTAAAAGGGTTACACAACAATTTAACTCAAAACCCTAACTTGAATATCAAATCAAATAAATGAAATTCGGAGTTTGAGCTTACCAATACCACCACAACGTAGCTAGGAACGAAAGGAACAACTTTAAAACCCGAGACTTTGAACGATTCGAGCTTCTTCCTCGCCAAAACCTTCAATCTCTCTCTAAGTCTCTCTCTCTCTCTCTCTAAGAATGGATGAAGATGATGAGTGGATGTGAATGGGATCCAAAACTGATCCAAACTAGCTCATAAGCCTCACAAATCTGGCCCCATGTGATTTTACCCTTTTACCCCTCATTAAAGCAATTAAAAATAAAGAGGGTTCTGTCAGCAGCAATCGGCGCGGCGCGCCCCAACCCTGCGCGGCGCGCAACACAGCTGAACCAGATTCCTTTGCATATTAATTCCATATAAATATTAAACGAAGCCCGTTCTCGTATGTCTTTTATAAACAAGTATACAAAATAAATATTCGGGTCTTACAACTCTCCCCCACTTAAAATCGATCACGTCCTCGTGATCCTCGTCACTTAACCAAACGGACCCCACTTACGGTCCTAAACATAAGTTCCAATCTGACTTTCCTAGGCAACTATTCTCATTGAAGCACCTTTAACACTAAAATCGTCATCCGCGATTTTCTCAAATCCACAATCCGAGCACTAAAACCATGCTCCTTCCCTAACATCGGGAAAACTCAACCAATCTTGTACCGAGATATAAATCCCTTAGCGTACTATCACCGAGTACAACGCTAAAAGCACCCAAGTCCCAACCTAAGGTCAACAACCCGAACCGATGAAGACCGATCCAAACGAATCCTTACGAATAACACCACTCAATAGACATCCCTTGTAGTGCGCAATACGACCAATACGCAACTACCGTAACATCATAATCCAACGGTTAAAAACCGATAGCGCCCAAACGACTATGGAAACGCAAATCCCAAGGTGTACGAAATCAACCATCGTCACACCCGTAACCAACATGTGAGCGAAACACGGCTATCGCATCACTAATCTCACAACATGGTCCTCACGACCCCACCATCGGTGTATAAAACAACCGACAAATCACACAACCCGAAGGCTGGCCGAAAACACACGCGCCTTAGTGAATCCGAACTACACGCGACTCACTACCTTCACCACAACACAATCGGGAATGGCCGAACTACACGCGCCATAGTGAATCCGAACTACACGAGAGTCACTATCCCGGAGGAATGACCGAACTACACGAGTCAATTGTGAATCCGAACTACACGAGATTCACTCCTCAATACAATGACCGAAACCACACGAGTCATTCGTGAATCCGAACTACACGAGATTCACTTCCACAACATCGAGGTTGGCCGAACTACACGAGCCTTAGTAATCCGAAACCACACGAGATTACTACCTCAATAAGATGACCGAACTACATGAGTCACCATGAATCCGAACTACACGAGATTCATTCCAATAAGATGACCGAACTACACGCGTCATCGTGAATCCGAAACCACACGCGATTCACAATCTCAACATAGGAATGGTACTCGCATTTCCCACCGGTACTCGCATTTCCCGATAGTGTTACACCATACCGACATAACACTACTCCCTTGATGAAGTCAGCGGACCCCGAAGGTCATGCTCCACCAATCACAACACCGGATGAAGTCAGCGGACCCGAAGATCATGCTTCACCGATCACAACACCACGCTCATGATGAAGTCAGCGGACCCCGAAAGTCATGCTCCACCAATCACGTATTCCCATGATGAAGTCAGCGGACCCTAAAGATCATGCTTCATCAAACAACCATACCATAATCAAGCAAGAACCACCTATACCAAACATAGGTACCAAACAATAATTCTCCACAAGAGAACCCGACACACACCTCCCTTAACCGGAGGATTTCACCTTGCTCGCCAAATACGTCCATTATCCCTCAATGAGATTTACCACATTACCACCTTGGTGATAATTCAAATCCAAAATCATAAGTACAATTTATCCAAAATTGTGCTCTACCACAAATCGACCCAACCAGGTCTCGACAGCATTTTCCGGATCTACCAATAGCATCATCCGAAATCTCACACTAAAACTTCCTCGTGCGGGAGTGTAACTCCCCCACTTAGAACCACGTTCCATATCCACAACTCGTACAACCGCACAATGCTACCACAAGTAGACTTTACCAACAATTGGGCTCACACGACCCATTACCACATCTTGCTCCAACCTTGAGCACACGAAGGATTTTAACCAACCCTTAAACACTTTGTACGAAAAGTGTACCGCAACACAATCGGAGTCGAACACCACGCTAGTAGGTATAAAAGAGGCACCTAATGTCGCGTCACGTAGAATCCTTTACCAACATACATCGAGATCCAAAACACTCGATTTCTCGGGTTTCATCCCACCCGTCGAACCTCATGGTTCATCAACTTCAACACGAGAGCGAACATGCTCTAACATTCGAACACCAAAACTCATTTCCATGGCTTGGTAGAGACATTTTCCAAATACTAAGGAATGCTTGGTTACGCCAAGTCTTACGCCCTTCGCCCGTCAATCAAACATCAACATAGGGTACTTCCATTAGGAACGTCACCCATAGCATAACATGCACAACAAAGGCACGCAACTCAAACTCAAACGGCATTTAATAAATAATCAAAAGACATATTTATTAAAATGAAACGTACCTTAACGTCTCCTTGCCGCGCCCGTCCCCGCTAACTTGGGACATTCCAACTTACGATGTCCTTCTTTTTGGCAATTGAAGCACACCATACCATCACCCTTTGGTACCGAACATTCCCAAGACTTGTGACCCCTCACGCCACAATTGTAACATCTAGCCGCACTAGAATCCGACATACCCATTCGCGTACCACCCGTGCTCACACTCGGACCCTTAGCCCTCTTACTCGGAGCACCATAAGAAACGACCCTTCGCTCACTTGAAGGTTTACCCTTTTTCGATCGTGAATACGACTCGAAACCTCTAGCCAAGTCGAATAATTCCGAAAACGATTTCGCTTGACCCCGGCTAATTTTACTTTTCAAGTCATCATTCAAAGTCCGATAGAAATCCCCCATTAACAAACGATCATTCCCCAAATACTCCGGACAAAAACGAGCCTTCGTCATAAAGGCCGTCTTAAGAGTACTCAAATCCATAGATCCTTGTCGCAAATTTCGCAACTCATTACGCAATTCCCACAAATCGGCCGAAGTCCGGAACTCCTCGAAGAATTCCTCCTTAAAGTCGTCCCACGATAAAGCCATAAACGTCTCGCCACCGACAAGATCAATCTTACCATCCAACCAATCCCTTGCCCTACCCCGCAACAAACTCGTAGCGAGTCTCGTCTTTCTCTCGGGAGGGCAATCAATAGTACGGAAACACCCTTCGACGTCTGAAATCCAAGTTGTGCTTACCAAAGGATCCGGCTTTCCGTCATACATCGGGGGTTTAATCCTCATGAAGCTCTTAAGATAACGCTCCATTTCACCACTACTTTGAAGTTCGGAATACCTCCTTTCCATTCTTTCTTCTAACGCACCCATTTGCTCCGCAACGGCGGCCGCAACCCTAGTGTTAAACTCCGCATCATTCGCCTCGGTCTCGTTTCGCATCGTCATTCTAAAGAATGCAAAACGATTAGTCCACAAACGTGTAAAACCGTACGCACGACACAGCCCCATCTTGCTAAACACTCATCGTACATCACTTGTTAGACACGATTTGCACCCGTAATAAGGTTTGCAAGTTCTTATTACGCACACATGCCGCATCGACTCGTTAGTACAACGACCGTCTCGCTCGATGATATACACAAACACAACCAAAATTCCACGCGGTACAAACACACGCGAGAATTATTATCACAACACGACAACATATTAATAATATTCGAATTACTAATATAAACGTTAGTCAACCTATAGCGAAGGCACTAACGAAACCCATTCCGACCCGTAATCCTACAAGTCCCGCAACAATTTAAGCACACACAAGTCTAAGTCTAGGCACCTATCTCAAGTCACCTAAATCCCTTAGACCATGCTCTGATACCACTTATAACAAAGCAAACAAAACCACGACAAAACCCCGTTAATTTTCACAACATAAAAAAAATTTCCTGAACAGCATACCCGCGCGCCGCGCCCCCTACCTGGCGCGCCGCGCCCAAACGGGCTGTCCCCAGGACTTTTAAATGCGAAAAAGATTGACTAGTTCCCGACGTATTTAGCCCAAACGCTTTTAACCATGAATTCATATATATAAAACTAGCACGTTTAATTAATAAAATTAAGTTTACGAAGCGGGGCCCACATCGACCCAAATTACCCTTTAAGTATCAAAATACAATTTTCGACCATAAGACTTTTAATACAAAACAAAGCCGAGCATGGCGATTGGGGATACGCTACCCAATCCTAATAAATCCAAAAGCAAGCCTTCTACGCAAACTATGCAAGTCCTCTAATCCTCGCACTTACTCGAGCCACCATCCGCATGCAATCTATAAAAAGAGTCAACAACGAGAGGGTAAGCTAACGCTTAGTGAATGATAATATACTACATACATATATATGTATAAAATGGACACGCCATAAAATAACAAATACCGCATACCGAAGCATCCATATAAGGCACTACACTAAGCATACCGTACGATCTCTAAGCAACGAGCTAAAGATACAACAACAATATAAGTTCACCAACGACGATGTGAACAACGTCAAATAGCTACACCCGGAGGGTTAGCTACAACACAACAATACATTAATATATAACAATATAAACGAACAAGGTTAACACCTTAACCCAATACCGAGAACCAAATACAACAATGAAGATTGGCCGAACTACACGAGCCTTAGTAATCCGAAACCACACGAGATTACTATCTTCACAACATCGAGGTTGGCTGAACTACACCAGCCTTAGTAATCCGAAACCACACGAGGTTACTACCTCAATAAGATGACCGAACTACACGAGTCACCATGAATCCGAACTACACGAGATTCATTTTGATAAGATGACCGAAACCACACGGGTCATCGTGAATCCGAAACCACACGCGATTCACATCTCCAACTCAAACCCACGGTCACGGGATTATAAAATCCACCACATCGGGGCTGCAACATCCAAATCACAATCACGTGTGATAATGTACACACGAACGTGTACTTCGCCAAAGATGGTCAACCAAATGCACAACCGTGCCAATTGGACTTATACAAAAGTCCATCGAGTCCACCTACATGTGAAGTGAGCTCTATAGCCGAGAATCACTCCACCCGACCCGCACCCATCCTACACATACATATGTACATAGGATAATATCACTCACCTTGAAGTCTTGAAGAGTTCTTCCAAGTAATCCGCAAGTCGCCAATGGGAAATACCTAATCCATTATCACAATTACAACATTACACTTAGAGTGGATTCACAATTCAACCCAATTCAACCATTAGTGCAATTTCGACCCAAATGCACTTCCAAGCACAAACCGTGCCCAAACTAACCCAAAATCACTAACACAAGTGAGAATGGTCCCAATATGTCAATTAAACTCGAACTCAAGTGTTAAACACGTGTCATACCCATTTTGACACTTAAACCCTAATTTTGACCCATAAAGGTCAAAATCTCATCCTTTACAAGTTTTGACACCTAAACACATTTAACTCGGTTCTATACTTCAACTTAATCCATTTTAAGTTTATAAACATCATTAAATCGCCAATTGGGTCATAATTACCACCGAAACCTAATTTGACCCAAAGTCACAATTAGTCAACCATAATACCCTAAATGGGTTCCAATACTTCAATAATCACTATACCTAGTGATTAAACTCCAAACCAAAGCCTAATCAAGGCCAAATCGTCATCCAACCCAAAACCCGCCAAGTGACAAGAATAACTAGTCACCATAAACCCATTTCGTCACCTAAAAGGGTTACACAACAATTTAACTCAAAACCCTAACTTGAATATCAAATCAAATAAATGAAATTCGGAGTTTGAGCTTACCAATACCACCACAACGTAGCTAGGAACGAAAGGAACAACTTTAAAACCCGAGACTTTGAACGATTCGAGCTTCTTCCTCGCCAAAACCTTCAATCTCTCTCTAAGTCTCTCTCTCTCTCTCTCTCTCTCTCTGTCTCTCTAAGAATGGATGAAGATGATGAGTGGATGTGAATGGGATCCAAAACTGATCCAAACTAGCTCATAAGCCTCACAAATCCGGCCCCATGTGATTTTACCCTTTTACCCCTCATTAAAGCAATTAAAAATAAAGAGGGTTCTGTCAGCAGCAATCGGCGCGGCGCGCCCCAACCCTGCGCGGCGCGCAACACAGCTGAACCAGATTCCTTTGCATATTAATTCCATATAAATATTAAACGAAGCCCGTTCTCGTATGTCTTTTATAAACAAGTATACAAAATAAATATTCGGGTCTTACACTTACGGTCTCCCTAATGTGATATACCCCACCTATCAAAGGAAAGCCTTTTATAAACTAAGGCATTTCTGGAAAGTCTTTCAAATGTTTGACAAGTTAATTTCGCCATAACTAAATGTGCTGATTGTAGTGACCCGAACTTTTCCATGTTTATATATATTAAATGAAATTGATATTTACATGATTAAGTGTTTCCAACATGTTAAGCAATCAAACTTATTAAGACTTGATTAATTGGAATAGGTTTCATATAGACAAATGACCACCTAAGTTGACCGGTGATTCACGAACGTTAAAACTTGTAAAAACTATATGATGACATATATATGGTTATATATATAGTTAACATGATTTTATTATAAGTATGTATCTCATTAGGTATTTTAACAATGAGTTATATACATAAAAATGAGACTATTAAATTAAGAAACTCGAAAACAATATATATAACGATTATCGTTATAACGTCTTACTAGGTACATATGAATCATATTAAGATATTGATACACTTGGTTAATTATGTTAAATGATAAGTAAATATATCATTAAGTGTATTAACAATGAACTACATATGTAAAAATAAGACTACTAACTTAATGATTTTGAAACGAGACATATATGTAACGATTATCGTTGTAACGACAATTAATGTATATAGATCATATTAAGAGATATTAGTACATCATAATATCATGATAATATAATAATTTAAAATCTCATTTGATATTATAAACATTGGGTTAACAACATTTAATAAGATCGTTAACCTAAAGGTTTCAAAACAACATTTACATGTAACGACTAACGATGACTTAACGACTCAGTTAAAATGTATATACATGTAGTGTTTTAATATGTATTCATACACTTTTGAAAGACTTAAATACACTTATCAAAATACTTCTACTTAACAAAAATGCTTACAATTACAACCTCGTTCAGTTTCATCAACAATTCTACTCGTATGCACCCGTATTCGTACTCGTACAATACACAGCTTTTAGATGTATGTACTATTGGTATATACACTCCAATGATCAGCTCTTATCAGCCCATGTGAGTCACCTAACACATGTGGGAACCATCATTTGGCAACTAGCATGAAATATCTCATAAAATTACAAAAATATGAGTAATCATTCATGACTTATTTACATGAAAACAAAATTACATATCCTTTATATCTAATCCATACACCAACGACCAAAAATACCTACAAACACTTTCATTCTTCAATTTTCTTCATCTAATTGATCTCTCTCAAGTTCTATCTTCAAGTTCTAAGTGTTCTTCATAAATTCTAAAAGTTCTAGTTTCATAAAATCAAGAATACTTCCAAGATTGCAAGTTTACTTCCAAGTTTTCTAAATCCATTTCAAGTAATCATCCAAGATCAAGAAACCTTTGTTACTTACAGTAGGTTATATTTCTAATACAAGGAAATAATCATATTCAAATTTAATTCAATTTCTATAACTATAACAATCTTATTTCGAGTGGAAATCTTACTTGAAATTGTTTTCGTGTCATGATTCTGCTTCAAGAACTTTCAAGCCATCCAAGGATCCTTTGAAGCTAGATCAATTTTTTTCATTTCCAGTAGGTTTATCCAAGGAACTTGAGGTAGTAATGATGTTCATAACATCATTCGATTCATACATAAAAAGCTGTCTTATTCAACGTTATAAACTTGTAATCACTAGAACATAGTTTAGTTAATTCTAAACTTGTTCGCAAATAAAGTTAATCCTTCTAACTAGACTTTTAAAATCAACTAAACACATGTTCTATATCTATATGATATGCTAACTTAATGATTTAAAACCCGGAAACACGATAAACACCATAAAACTGGATATATACCGTCGTAGTAAAACCGGGGGCTGTTTTGGTTGGGATAATTAAAAGCTAAGAAGAACTTTGATTTAAAAGCTATACTTCTGGAAAAATGATTTTTCTTATGAACATGAAACTATATCCAAAAATCATGGTTAAACTCAAAGTGAAAGTATGTTTTTCAAAATGGTCATCAAGATGTCGTTCTTTCGAGGGAAATGACTACCTCTTTCAAAAACGACTTTTAACTTGTATTTCCTACTATAAACTTATACTTTTTCTGTTTAGATTCATAAATTTAAGTTCAATACGAAACCGTGGCCATTGGAGTCACTCAAAACGGATTAGAAACGAAGAAATGGCGAGTAAAACAAGATTGATAAAAACTACTCATTTTACCTACGTGAAAGTTAGTAATAAATCTATTCCAACCATAACCTAATCAACTTATATTGTATATTATGTAATCTTGAGATACCATAGACACGTATACAATGTTTCGACCTATCATGTCGACCCATCTATATATATATTGCGGAACAACCATAGACACTCTATATGTGAATGTTGGAGTTAGCTATACAGGGTTGAGGTTGATTCCAAAATATATATATAGTTTGAGTTGTGATCAATACTGAGATACGTATACACTGGGTCGTGGATTGATTCATGATAATATTTATCGATTTATTTCTGTACATCTAACTGTGGACAACTAGTTGTAGGTTACTAACGAGGACATCTGACTTAATAAACTTAAAACATCAAAATGTATTAAAAGTTTTGTAAATATATTTTGAACATACTTTGATATATATATGTATATATTGTTATAGGTTTGTGAATCAACCAGTGGCCAAGTCTTACTTCCCGACGAAGTAAAAATCTGTGAAAGTGAGTTATAGTCCCACTTTTAAAATCTAATATTTTTGGGATGAGAATACATGTAGGTTTTATAAATATTTTACAAAATAGACACAAGTACGTGAAACTACATTTTATGGTTGAATTATCGAAATCGAATATGCCCCTTTTTATTAAGTCTGGTAATCTAAGAATTAGGGAACAGACACCCTAATTGACGCGAATCCTAAAGATAGATCTATTGGGCCTAACAAACCCCATCCAAAGTACCGGATGCTTTAGTACTTCGAAATTTATATCATATCCGAAGGGTGTCCCGGAATGATGGGGATATTCTTATATATGCATCTTGTTAATGTCGGTTACCAGGTGTTAACCATATGAATGATTTTTTATCTCTATGTATGGGATGTGTATTGAAATATGAAATCTTGTGGTCTATTATTACGATTTGATATATATAGGTTAAACCTATAACTCACCAACATTTTTGTTGACGTTTAAAGCATGTTTATTCTCAGGTGAATACTAAGAGCTTCCGCTGTTGCATACTAAAATAAGGACAAGATTTGGAGTCCATGTTTGTATGATATTGTGTAAAAACTGCATTCAAGAAACTGATTTCGATGTAACATATTTGTATTGTAAACCATTATGTAATGGTCGTGTGTAAACAGGATATTTTAGATTATCATTATTTGATAATCTACGTAAAGGTTTTTAAACCTTTATTTATGAAATAAAGGTTATGGTTTGTTTTAAAAATGAATGCAGTCTTTGAAAAACGTCTCATATAGAGGTCAAAACCTCGCAACGAAATCAATTAATATGGAACGTTTTTAATCAATAAGAACGGGACATTTCAGTTGGTATCTGAGCGTTGGTCTTAGAGAACCAGAATTTTGCATTAGTGTGTCTTATCGAGTTTGTTAGGATGCACTAGTGAGTCTGGACTTCGACCGTGTTTACTTGAAAAAAAAAAAAAAAAAGATTGCTTAACAAATTTTGTTGGAAACTATATATTTTTAACATGTGAATATTATGTGATATATTAATCTCTTAACGTGTTTGATATTATGTGATAGATGTCTACCTCTAGAACAAGTCCCATTGACTCACCTAATAATAATGAAGAGTCAAATGTAAATTGGAATGATTCGTGGACTGATTCACAAGTTCCCGAAGAGGAACCGGAAGAAGAGTCGGAACCGGAAGAAGAGTCGGAACCGGAAGAAGAAATAGAACCAGTGGGGGAAATAATAAAACGGTTAAGTAGAAGAAAATCCTCAACCAACCGACCAAAGTTAATTATGGTCAATGGTGTTTCCGCCAAGGAAGCAAAGTATTGGGAGGATTACCAATTCTCCGATGAATTGGATCCCGACAAGGATTCCGATGATGTTATAGAAATTACCCCAACACAATTTAATAAGGCAAAAGAGAACAATAAGGGAAAGGGCATAAAAATAAAGAAATTTGATTCCAAACCCGATGAACTTTATATGTATCGTCAACACCCGTATTTCTTAAGTTGTGACAATAACCCGGGAACCTCTAAACCACCAGGTTTTTCTAAACCAATGTGGAAAACGAAGGCTCGTATTAGGGGAACATCATATACCCCTAAAAACTTAGCAAAAAGAACCAAGTTCGAAAAAGAAGAAACGAGTGAGTCGGAATAAGATAGTTGTATTTGTGCGGTGTAATATATGTAATATAGTGTGCTTATGCTTTACGATATATGTAAAAATTGCTTGTATTAATAAGTATCTTTTATTAATCTAACTCTTGTCTATTTTACAGTATAAAAACACAAAATGGATAGACAACCTAATATTTTAGAAGACTTACCCGGATACATGATTGATGAAATCTTGTCTAGAGTCGGTCAGAATTCCTCGGCACAACTATTTATGGCAAAATTAGTTTGTAAGACATTCGAAGAACGTTCCAAGAATGCCTTGGTTTATAAAAGGCTTTCGTTTGAAAGATGGGGGATATCACATTGGGAAACCCATAAGTTACGATGTGTTTACTTTGACGCATATATTGCGGGGAACCCAAATGCTATTTTACGCAACGGGTTAAGAAATTATTTTGACTCAATGTATCCGAATATAGGACTTCATGATTTAGAAAAAGCGGCTAACATGCAACATAAAGAAGCATGTTATGCTTACGGGTTAGTAATGTTCGCTTCTCACCAAAGTGAGAAAAAGAACATCGGGCTACAACTATTAAACAAAACGTTCCCACAAGTGACGGAGTCGGTAATTGGGGTAAGAAATGAGGTTTTTAGGTTATTACGAGACTGTTGGTCATTACGTAACCTTCGTCCTTTTGACGACGTTACAACACGTTGTCATACTATCGGTCACAACGGTTATGTTCCACAAAACCAAGGATGGGAAGTGCTATTAGTAAAACCAGAATGCATGACTTGTTTCTGGACGTATGAATTACGTGTCTTTGTTGCCTTTGCTGAACGCCTTATTTATTAACTAGAATTATCTTCGCAACTACTTTGTATCAAAGTTTTATGTGCTATATTTCATGCTATATATAAAATAGCGGTATTGTAAGTTTGCAAGTTATTGTATAAAGGTTTGAATATGATATATTTTTTTTTGTGATTAGTTTTTCATATAGAATTATAGTAGTTGAAATGGTATGTTAGCTACTAAGTATGAACTTAACGGGTAGGTACTACCCGAATTAAAGAGTATAAAACGCTAATATGAAGAAAGAGATTTTATAAATAAGTTCATATTACGCTACGAAATACTATTGACTACTCTTGATATTCTATATGATTAACTCGTTTCATTTGACTATTTTGAAGGAAATGGCACCGACTACTCGACACACCTTGAATATGAGTGAAGAGGAATTTCGTGCCTTTCTTGCTTCAAACAAAGCCGCAGTACAGGCCGCGCTACATACCAACAATAACCTTGGATCTAGCAGTACAGGAAATCGTGTAGGATGCACCTACAAAGAATTCACTGCCTGCAAACGTTTGGAATTTGATGGAACCGAAGGACCGATCGGATTGAAACGGTGGACCGAGAAGGTCGAATCGGTGTTTGCCATAAGTAAGTGTACTGAAGAGGACAAAGTGAAGTACGCTACGCATACCTTCACAGGTTCTGCGTTAACATGGTGTAATACCTATCTATAGCAAGTGGGACAAGATGATGCTTACGCACTACCGTGGTCAGCATTCAAGCACTTGATGAACGAGAAGTACCGTCCCAGAACCGAGGTCAATAAGCTCAAGACAGAACTTAGAGGGTTACGAACCCAAGGATTTGATATTACCACGTACGAAAGACGATTCACAGAATTATGCCTATTGTGTACGGGAGCGTTCGAAGATGAGGAAGAGAAGATCGACGCGTTTGTGAAAGGATTACCGGAAAGAATCCAAGAAGATATAAGTTCACACGAGCCCGCCTCCATACAACAGGCATGTAGAATGGCTCACAAACTAGTGAACCAGATTGAAGAAAGAATTAAAGAACAGACTGCTGAAGAGGCCAATGTGAAGCAAGTCAAAATAAAGTGGGAGGAAAACGGTGATAAGAATCACCAATACAACAACAACAGCAATTACAACAATAATCGCAACAACTATCCTAACAATCGCAACATCAATCGCAACTACAAAAAACGGCCCAACAGCAACAACAACAACAACTACAACAATCATCTTAACAACAATAATAACCGCAACAACAACAATCAGAAGCAGCTATGCCAAAGGTGTGAAAAGTATCACTCGGGGTTCTGCACCAAATTTTGCAACAAGTGCAAAAGAAATGGTCATAGCGCGGCGAAGTGTGAGGTCTACGGACCAGGGGTTAACAGAACGAAAGGAACAAATGGTGTCGGAACGAGTAATGGCGGAGCAAGTAGTGTCGGAGCAAGTTATGCCAGTGTAGTTTGTTATAAATGTGAAAAACCGGGCCACATTATTAGAAATTGCCCGAACCAGGAGAACACGAATGGACAAGGCCGCGGAAGAGTTTTCAATATTAATGCGGTAGAGGCACAGGAAGACCCGGAGCTTGTTACGGGTACGTTTCTTATTGACAATAAATCTGCTTACGTTTTATTTGATTCGGGTGCGGATAGAAGCTATATGACTAGAGATTTTTGTGATAAATTAAGTTGTCCATTGACGCCTTTTGCATAGTAAATTTTTACTCGAATTAGCAAATGGTAAATTAATTTCAGCAGATAATATATGTCGGAATCGAGAAATTAAACTGGTTAGCGAAACATTTAAGATTGACTTGATACCAGTATAGTTAGGGAGTTTTGATGTGATAATCGGTATGGACTGGTTGAAAGAAGTGAAAGCAGAGATCGTTTGTTACAAAAATGCAATTCGCGTTATACGAGAAAAAGGAAAACTCTTAATGGTGTATGGAGAAAAGGGCAACACGAAGCTACATCTTATTAGTAATTTGAAGGCACAAAAACTAATAAGAAAAGGTTGCTATGCTGTTCTAGCACACGTCGAGAAAGTACAAACTGAAAAAAAGAGCATCAATGATTTTCCCGTCGCAAAAGAATTTCCCGATGTATTTTCGAAAGAATTACCGGGATTACCCTCACATCGATCCGTTGAATTTCAAATAGATCTTGTACCAGGAGCTGCACCAATAGCTCGTGCTCCTTACAGACTCGCACCCAACGAGATGAAAGAACTGCAAAGCCAATTACAAGAACTTTTAGAGCGTGGTTTCATTCGACCAAGCACATCACCGTGGGGAGCTCCTGTTTTATTTGTCAAGAAGAAAGATGGTACATTCAGGTTGTGTATCGACTACTGAGGGTTGAACAAACTTACCATCAAGAACCGCTACCCACTACAAATAATCGACGACTTATTTGATCAACTACAAGGCTCGTCTGTTTATTCAAAGATTGACTTACGTTCCGGGTATCATCAAATGCGGGTGAAAGAAGATGATATTCCAAAGACTGCTTTCAGAACACGTTATGGTCATTACGAGTTTATGGTCATGCCGTTTGGTTTAACTAATGCACCAGCTGTGTTCATGAACCTTATGAACCGAGTGTGTGGACCATACCTTGAAAAGTTTGTCATTGTTTTCATTGATGACATACTTATTTACTCAAAGAATGACAAAGAACACGGTGAACATTTGAGAAAGGTGTTAGAAGTATTGAGGAAGGAAGAGTTGTACGCTAAGTTTTCAAAGTGTGCATTTTGGTTGGAAGAAGTTCAATTCCTCGGTCACATAGTGAACAAAGAAGGTATTAAGGTGGATCCGGCAAAGATAGAAACTGTTGAAAAGTGGAAAACCCCGAAAACTCCGAAACACATACGCCAGTTTTTAGGACTAGCTGGTTACTACAGAAGGTTCATCCAAGACTTTTCCAGAATAGCAAAACCGTTGACTGCATTAACGCATAAAGGGAAGAAATTTGAATGGAAGGATGAACAAGAGAAAGCGTTCCAGTTATTGAAGAAAAAGCTAACTACGGCACCTATATTGTCATTGCCTGAAGGGAATGATGATTTTGTGATTTATTGTGACGCATCAAAGCAAGGTCTCGGTTGTGTATTAATGCAACAAACGAAGGTGATTGCTTATGCGCCTAGACAATTGAAGATTCACGAACAAAATTATACGACGCATGATTTGGAATTAGGCGCGGTTGTTTTTGCATTAAAGACTTGGAGGCACTACTTATATGGGGTCAAAAGTATTATATATACCGACCACAAAAGTCTTCAACACATATTTAATCAGAAACAACTGAATATGAGGCAGCGTAGGTGGATTGAATTGTTGAATGATTACGACTTTGAGATTCGTTACCACCCGGGGAAGGCAAATATGGTAGTCGACGCATTGAGCAGGAAGGACAGAGAACCCATTCGAGTAAAATCTATGAATATAGTGATTCACAATAACCTTACTACTCAAATAAATGAGGCGCAACAAGGAGTTTTAAAAGAGGGAAATTTAAAGGATGAAATACCCAAAGGATCGGAGAAGCATCTTAATATTCGGGAAGACGGAACCCGGTATAGGGCTGAAAGGATTTGGGTACCAAAATTTGGAGATATGAGAGAAATAGTACTTAGAGAAGCTCATAAAACCAGCTCAATACATCCTGGAACGGGGAAGATGTACAAGGATCTCAAGAAACATTTTTGGTGGCCGGGTATGAAAGTCGATATTGCTAAATACGTAGGAGAATGTTTGACGTGTTCTAAGGTCAAAGCTGAACATCAGAAACCATCAGGTCTACTTCAACAACCCGAAATCCCGGAATGGAAATGGGAAAACATTACCATGGATTTCATCACTAAATTGCCAAGGACTGCAAGTTGTTTTGATACTATTTGGGTAATAGTTGATCGTCTCACCAAATCAGCACACTTCCTGCCAACAAGAGAAGATGACAAGATGGAGAAGTTAGCACGACTGTATTTGAAGGAAGTCATCTCCAGACATGGAATACCAATCTCTATTATCTCTGATAGGGATGGCAGATTTATTTCAAGATTCTGGCAGACATTACAGCAAGCATTAGGAACTCGTCTAGACATGAGTACTGCCTATCATCCACAAACTGATGGGCAGAGTGAAAGGATGATACAAACGCTTGAAGACATGCTACGAGCAAGTGTTATTGATTTCAGAAACAGTTGGGATCGACACCTACCGTTAGCAGAATTTTCCTACAACAACGGTTATCATTCTAGTATTGAGATGGCGCCGTTTGAGGCACTTTATGGTAGAAAGTGCAGGTCTCCAATTTGTTGGAATGAAGTGGGGGATAGACAGATTACGGGTCCGGAGATAATACAAGAAACTACAGAGAAAATCATCCAAATTCAATAAAGATTGATAACGGCGCAGAGTCGACAAAAGAGCTACGCGGATAGTAAAAGAAAAGATATAGAGTTTGAAATTAGAGAGATGGTCATGCTTAAGGTTTCACCTTGGAAAGGCGTTGTTCGATTTAGTAAACGGGGGAAACTAAATCCAAGGTACATTGGACCATTCAAGATTATAGATCGTGTCGGACCAGTAGCTTACCAACTGGAGCTACCTCAACAACTCGCAGCTGTATATAACACTTTCCACGTCTCAAATTTGAAGAAATGTTTTGCTAAAGAAGATCTCACTATTCCGTTGGACGAAACCCAAATCAATGAAAAACTTCAATTCATTGAAGAACCCGTCGAAATAATGGATCGTGAGGTTAAGAGACTTAAACAAAACAAGATACCGATTGTTAAGGTTCGATGGAATGCTCATAGAGGACCCGAGTTCACCTGGGAGCATGAAGATCAGATGAAGAAGAAATACCCACATCTATTTCTAGAAGATTCGTCAACACTTTCAACAGCTTTAAATTTCGGGACGGAATTTATTTAACAGGTCGATACTGTAGTGACCCGAACTTTTCCATGTTTATATATATTAAATGAAATTTATATTTACATGATTAAGTGTTTCCAACATTTTAAGCAATCAAACTTATTAAGACTTGATTAATTGGAATAGGTTTCATATAGACAAATGACCACCCAAGTTGACCGGTGATTCACGAACGTTAAAACTTGTAAAAACTATATGATGACATATATATGGTTATATATATAGTTAACATGATTTTATTATAAGTATGTATCTCATTAGGTATTTTAACAATGAGTTATATACATAAAAATGAGACTATTAAATTAAGAAACTCGAAAACGATATATATAACGATTATCGTTATAACGTCTTACTAGGTACATATGAATCATATTAAGATATTGATACACTTGGTTAATTATGTTAAATGATAAGTATATATATCATTAAGTGTATTAACAATGAACTACATATGTAAAAATAAGACTACTAACTTAATGATTTTGAAACGAGACATATATGTAACGATTATCGTTGTAACGACATTTAATGTATATAGATCATATTAAGAGATATTCGTACATCATAATATCATGATAATATAATAATTTAAAATCTCATTTGATATTATAAACATTGGGTTAACAACATTTAATAAGATCGTTAACCTAAAGGTTTCAAAACAACATTTACATGTAACGACTAACGATGACTTAACGACTCAGTTAAAATGTATATACATGTAGTGTTTTAATATGTATTCATACACTTTTGAAAGACTTCAAGACACTTATCAAAATACTTCTACTTAACAAAAATTCTTACAATTACATCCTCATTCAGTTTCATCAACAATTCTACTCGTATGCACCCGTATTCGTACTAGTACAATACACAGCTTTTAGATGTATGTACTATTGGTATATACACTCCAATGATCAGCTTTTAGCAGCCCATGTGAGTAACCTAACACATGTGGGAACCATCATTTGGCAACTAGCATGAAATATCTCATAAAATTACAAAAATATGAGTAATCATTCATGACTTATTTACATGAAAACAAAATTACATATCCTTTATATCTAATCCATAAACCAACGACCAAAAACACCTACAAACACTTTCATTCTTCAATTTTCTTCATCTAATTGATCTCTCTCAAGTTCTATCTTCAAGTTCTAAGTGTTCTTCATAAATTCCAAAAGTTCTAGTTTCATAAAATCAAGAATACTTCCAAGATTGCAAGTTTACTTCCAAGTTTTCTAAATCCATTCCAAGTAATCATCCAAGATCAAGAAACCTTTGTTACTTACAGTAGGTTATATTTCTAATACAAGGTAATAATCATATTCAAATTTAATTCACTTTCTATAACTATAACAATCTTATTTCGAGTGGAAATCTTACTTGAAATTGTTTTCGTGTCATGATTCTGCTTCAAGAACTTTCAAGCCATCCAAGGATCCTTTGAAGCTAGATCCATTTTTCTCATTTCCAGTAGGTTTATCCAAGGAACTTGAGGTAGTAATGATGTTCATAACATCATTCGATTCATACATAAAAAGCTGTCTTATTCAACGTTATAAACTTGTAATCACTAGAACATAAAATAAAGTTAATCCTTCTAACTAGACTTTTAAAATCAACTAAACACATGTTCTATATCTATATGATATGCTAACTTAATGATTTAAAACCCGGAAACACGATAAACACCATAAAACTGGATATAGACCGTCGTAGTAAAACCGGGGGCTGTTTTGGTTGGGATAATTAAAAGCTAAGAAGAACTTTGATTTAAAAGCTATACTTCTGGAAAAATGATTTTTCTTATGAACATGAAACTATATCCAAAAATTATGGTTAAACTCAAAGTGAAAGTATGTTTTTCAAAATGGTCATCAAGATGTCGTTCTTCCGAGGGAAATGACTACCTCTTTCAAAAACGACTTGTAACTTGTATTTCCTACTATAAACTTATACTTTTTCTGTTTAGATTCATAAAGTTAAGTTCAATACAAAATCGTGGCCACTGGAATCACTCAAAACGGATTAGAAACGAAGAAATGGCGAGTAAAACAAGATTGATAAAAACTACTCATTTTACCTACATGAAAGTTAGTAATAAATCTATTCCAACCATAACCTAATCAACTTATATTGTATATTATGTAATCTTGAGATACCATAGACACGTATACAATGTTTCGACCTATCATGTCGACCCATCTATATATATATATATATTGCGGAACAACCATAGACACTCTATATGTGAATGTTGGAGTTAGCTATACAAGGTTAAGGTTGATTCCAAAATATATATATAGTTTGAGTTCTGATCAATACTGAGATACGTATACACTGGGTCATGGATTGATTCAAGATAATATTTATCGATTTATTTCTGCACATCTAACTGTGGACAACTAGTTGTAGGTTACTAACGAGGACATCTTGAAAGGACCCGTTCATATACATTATAAACGATTCACAATAGTTGATTACATTGCGAGGTATTTGACCTCTATATGATACATTATACAAACATTGCATTCGTTTTTAAAAGACAATCTTTCTTTACATCGAAAATTGACAGGCATGCATACCATTTCATAATATCCACTATCCAACTATAAATTGATTTAATAATAATCTTTGATGAACTCAATGACTCGAATGCAACGTTCTTCGAAATATGCTATGAAAGACTCCAAGTAATATCTTTAAAATGAGCAAATGCACAGCGGAAGATTTCTTTAACACCTGAGAATAAACATGCTTTAAAGTGTCAACCAAAAGGTTGGTGAGTTCATTAGTTTATCATAATCATTTATTTCCATCATTTTAATAGACCACAAGAATTTCATTTCCAGTTCTCATAAATATACGTCCCATGCATAGAGACAAAAATAATCATTCATATGGTGAACACCTGGTAACCGACATTAACTAGATACATATAAGAATATCCCCTATCATTCCGGGATCCTCCTTCGGACATGATATACATTTCGAAGTACTAAAGCATCCGGTACTTTGGATGGGGTTTGTTAGGCCCAATAGATCTATCTTTAGGATTCGCGTCAATTAGGGTGTCTGTTCCCTAATTCTTAGATTACCAGACTTTAATAAAAAGGGGCATATTCGATTTCGATAATTCAACCATAGAATGTAGTTTCAATTACTTGTGTCTATTTCGTCAAACATTTATAAAAGCGCATGTATTCTCAGTCCCAAAAATATAAAGGGTAAAAAGGTAAATGAAACTCACCATACTGTATTTCGTAGTAAAAATACATATAATGTCATTGAACAAGTGCAAGGTTGGCCTCGAATTCACGAACCTAATTTAATTATATATATTTATGTGTTGGTCAATATTTGTCTAACAAATTAGATCAAGTCATAGTGTACCACAATCCTAATGCTCGAGACTAATATGCAAAAGTCAACAAAAGTAAATTTGACTCAAAATAATTTCCAAAAATCTATACATGATTAATATATAGTTTAAATATCGTCGTTTTATATTTTTAAATATTTTTAAAAAATTTAATAGAGTAAATAATATAATTTATTTATTAATTAATAAAGTTTTATATTAAATTTATATAATAAAATATACGTTTATATATATTAAGTAATAAAATTTATAGGGTTCATTTAATATCATAAAGATAATATGATAGGTATTATTAAAGTAAGTTATTACACATAGTAAAATATGTTTGTATCACATATTTATTTGATAAAATAATATCTATAATGTTAGTAAGTAAAAGTTGTATTATTTTGTAATAATAATTATTATTATAAAAATATCAATATTTATAATTACCAAGATGACATTATGATAAAACGATAATTCTAATTATGATAACTTTAATATTTACAATAATTTTTAATATTATCTTTAAAATAATAATTCTATTTAAAATAATAATAATAATGATATTTTATAGTAACAATGACATTTCTATTAAAATGATAATTTTTGTTAAAATGATAGTTTTAATACTAACGATACTTTTAATAATAATAGTAATGATAAAAATAATAAGAATGATAATTTTATCTAAATCAATATCATATAATATTTTAATTTCATCATGATACTCTTACCCATTATTTCCTAATCGTTTCGTTTAATAGCTTTTAATCGTCTTTTATATCGTGTTCATAATAATGATAATAATAGTAATCAAAATAATTAGGTGTTACAAATATTTGTTTTAATTACACTAATATTAATAATGATAGTTACTATGACATTATTAACGATAATACTAATAATTATCTTAATGATAATATAGTAATAATAATAATAACAATAACAATAACCATTTTTAAATAATGATATATATTAATAATGATAATAATAATAATAATACCAATAATAATAATAATAATAATAATAATAATTGGATAATAATAATAATACTAATACTAATTATAACTTTAACGATAATAACGATAGTAATAATAAAATAAAATAAAAATAACATTTTTAATGATAAATCCCTTTTATTGATAAAGATAATAATAATGATAATAATAAGATAAAACTAGAACGACGATAAAAACGACGATAATAATAATCATTTTTTAATAAAAATATCGAAAATTCAATTGATTATAACTTCTAATCCGTTCATCGAAACCATTCGATATCTAAAGGAAAAGTTCTTAATTTTTCGCTAGCTTTCCAAGGACATGCATATCTTATACCTTATCTCAACCGCAAGTGTAACTAATTCAAGATTCAACCTAACCTGTCTAAGGGCAATATCAAAAGTACAAGCATGCATAATCCTAAATACTCGAGCACTAGTCAGGGATACACTATTAGTATGTAAAAGTTAAATTATGAGTACTCACGTATCAATATTGAGATTCAATATTGCAGGAAAGGTACGTAGACGCAACGGAAATGATAAACACTATATTGACCTCACGAGCATACCTATGAACCATACTCAATCACCTCCATAGCTATAACCCATAATTTCTTTAATCCAATCCCACTCGAAAAACAACTTCGAAATCACTCGGACAGCACTCCGTCGTAATATTTTATATATACTGATAATATCTTGAAATAATACGGAGTAAATATATATATGTAAATCGATTGAGAGAGTTTAGAGAAAAATATTTTCAAGTTTCTATGAAATAATGAAACCTATTGAATTCTATTTATAATAGATTTTTGAATTATTAAAGTGAATTATTAAAGTATGAATTATTAAAGTGAATTATTAAAGTATGAATTATTAAAGTGAATTATTAAAGTATGAATTATTAAAGTGAATTATTAAAGTATGAATTATTAAAGTGAATTATTAAAGTATGAATTATTAAAGTGGATTATTAAAGTTAAAGTAAAGTAAAAATAAAGTAAAGGTAAAGTTTAAGTATAGTAAAAGTATAAAACTATGTACGTATAATACGCGTATAAATATATATAATATTAATTTAAATCGTTATATATACTTAATAAAATAAAATATAAATATCGTTATCTTTATCATACTAGTTAAGTAATGAGTTGTCAAAAGTGGTTCTAGATATTTATATACGTTTTAATAATAAAGTTCTTTTTAAATTGAAAACGTTTTTATACGTTTGAAACTAAATAGATCAATAGAGTCTTTATGAGATTCAATCTTCCACTATCCTTTGTCTAGTTCTCAATGATTCACAATTTATTCTTATTTATAAATCACTTTACCATTTTCCGAATATTGTTAAAATGGGAAGATTTCTCAAATCAACGTGGGCCTTTCAACAGAGACTTGTAATCATAATTCAATATATCTGATAATTTAATCATTTGATCTTATCTTCTAATTCTATTGATAAACATTTTGAAACAGATACAATCATATAAAGTATTTAATCTAATATTTTTGTTTACATTTCAAGTTATAATATATACACATATGCATATATAATCATATTCGTTTAATGGTTCGTGAATCGTTGGAACTTGGTCGAGGTTGAATGAATGTATGAACATAGTTTAAAATTCTTGAAATTTAACTTAACAAATATTGCTTATCGTGTTGGAAACATATAAAGATTAAAGTTTAAATTTGGTTGAAAATTTCCGGGTTGTCACAGTACCTACCCGTTAAAGAAATTTCGTCCCGAAATTTGCGTGGAAAGGTCGTGAATGATAATAAGTATGTTTGCATGATGCATACGGGCTGAAAATTAGAGTTTTATCATCAGCGAATAATTTGGATAAACAATCCATTTATATGAAGAGTACGAATGAAGCTAACATAGAAGAGTGAAATGAGTAAGTGTAGATTCATCTTATCATTTGATGTAGATATGATTGATTCCCAGATTTCAAGGGATTTAAAGAAAATCTTCTTAATAAGATTTGACTCTCCGGTAATCAAGGGAATTAGGATCCGCTTTAAATGCGATCGTCCATTTTAATTGTTCTGTCGGAGATTTTCTTATAAATTCACCTCCTTCATTTCCTTACAACTCACACCTTCTGTTGATGCATTTTATGCAAGTCCCTAGACATCTACCCATGTCCATTGCAGGTACAACAGTTTACAGGCCACCATGATTGCTCGTTATTATCCTATCCGTGTTTGTATGTGGTTACAGAAACTGCAGGAATGAGATTTAGATGTTTGATTATGTTAGACTTAGTCATACGTACGAGTGAAGCCTCACTAGTACGGCTGACAGGCTCATACGCATGGTTGATGTTGAGCTAAGTCACAATTACAACCTAAATGAGAAGACACGAGTGAGTGATCACCCGTACGGCTGATGAAGCCAACTCGTACGTGTGATGAATGAATCGTATGGGTGAGTCAATAGCAGAGGTATATAAAGTCTTATGTTCTTCATTTTAGGTTAAGCCTCTCATTTGTTACACACACTCATATCTAGTGAGCTCCTCCGATTCTCTCTCAGTCCAAATCACCCAGGTGGTGAATAATAGCTCTAGGAGTTGATCTAATCACACTTGATTTAGTTGTGGTTTGACTAAATTAATAAAAAAAAACTTAACCTATTCACTAGAGGGTTTGATTCACTTATTCCGCCATTGTGTGAGTTAAATCTGTTGATTTCTAAGTTCCTAGTCATGTTTCATCTCCTTCTATTCTTTCCCCCTCAACTCATATTTTAAAGTATTCATCAATATGCTCCATCCAGTTCTGATTCTCGGTATACTTCTAACTTTCATATCGGTCATTCTTCTTTTTCATCTACCGCCGGAAGAATCTATTTACTTCTTCTATACTCTTGGGTTTATAGTGTTTCTAGTTCTCCCGTGTCTTTATATTGCTATATACATCGATATATATGGTTTATAATTTCTGGTTTATCGTTGGGCTTTATATGTTCCCTTATATTTCAAAGTCTCTGCTTCTGTCTTCTATAATCATTATCATTCACATTTAATGCTCTCTTTTATTTGCTGCAATTTATACCCCAATTTCTATTTCGGAGTTTTGTCCTTTCGTTTCTTCTTCTTGCGATTAAGCACCGCTTGTAATGGTCCAGAATTCACAGATATGAATTTCAGAATGAACATTGTTAATGTTCTAGGAAGAAAATTGTGATGGCACGATCTTGACTTGTCAAATTACTAGAATACCTAGGAAAAGGCCGAATCATCAAGAAATATTTTCTTGATATTTTAGAGGTTAAATAGAATACAAGAGTCGTATAACATGGCACATGATGATGTTATGATCTGTGAATCATCACGTTCCATTTAGAAACTCAGCATGACTTACTGTAATATAATCACGTTGATCAAGTGTCATTATATTATACTAATTCATGCTTCAGTTCCCAACACTACTTCAAAATATTCCTATTTTAAACTTGAATGTTTCAAAATTTAGAAACTAAAATAGTTTCTTTTATGATGTAATACAGATAGCGCGAAGAGGTAAATGATTTCAAATAAGAAAAATTAAGAAAATATCTTCAGAAATATGGAGGATATTTATAATGAAAGATATGATGATATTTTAGAATTTCTAATATCAGAGGATGATGAAGAATATTGTCCGCAGGGGTTTAGAGTCAGGAGCAAGGTATTCGTTAATGACTTCAGTAGGTACTGAATCATTTGGATCCTTTGAAGTCGGGTTCAGTCTTTGTAATTTTTTCACAGCCTCCTTCCTACTTTGCTCAATCCGTTTTCCAGTTCCAAAACTTCTCTTTTTCTGCGCTTTGCCAGCACACTTCATCATTATCATCCAGCTTTTACCGTTTAAAGTCGTTTATAGTTTTTGCTGCTTCATCAGCATTTTTTTTTTCCATTTTCGGAGAACCAATTCGTAGTTCTGAGTGTTTTTTTAGAAACTTCACATTCAAATTAAGTCCAGAAGATAGACGTTATATATACACATATAACTGTTGGCGTAGACATGCTGCGAGATTTCAAAATACTGATTGCTAATCCCAATGATTCGTATAGCAATTCTCATTACAAGATACGAATGAGTAAATGATGGGGTTTCAATAAATAATTATAATGACTTTTTGGAGAGGCTAAAGTCAAAGGGTAATGAAGTTGTTGGTACATCTGCTAATAATGTGGTGGAATGTAAAAGGTTCCCTGGTAACGATGGTGTATATCTCAAGGTTATAATAAAGTTAGTCTGACTGAAAAGTCGAAGTTGACTTGCTGGAGCTGTGACAAAACTGGCTACTTTGAATAGGAGTCGCAAAGTTATTTTTGTTAATAAATGCCAAAGAATCTGACGCGGATACGTTGTTTAAACTTTTACTTTGGTTTCAAGAGTTTTTTTCGGGTACATAACTGTGGGTAACATGTGGTTGGATCATCATCTCGATTGCTCATCATTCGAAGTGTCTTCAGAAATTTTCGAAGGGTTTGAACACAGATTGTAATCGTTAACATACATTTGATGTTCTAACACAGTTTTGAAATCAAAATATAGCTTGTGAAAGATGTAAGGATCTAAGAGTGATGATTTTGATCATATCTCGAGTTGAATTTTGAGATTTCAAAATCAGAATATGTAATTAAATTTTGAATGAGTATGGTTGTTTTAATTTCTATAAAAGAATGTATATTGTTGTGAAAGTAGGGAGTATAATGGATGATTTGTTGAATCAGATTCGAGGAATGTAACATATTATTTGTGAATTTATATATTTCTCGGGTATTACCTACCCGTTAAAAAAAATTTTCACAATTAATATTTTGTACAAAAGAATTTTATTACAGTCTTTATGAAAATATATATATATGTATATTTTCTTCAGATGTAACATAGATTTAAAGAGTTAATGTTAAATTAAACTCATTTGATTTACGGTTGAAACTAGAATTGAATAATCCCTAAAGGCTTTAAAAAGTACATAACTTTTACGCAGTATTTCTTTAATGACATTGAAATTATGAATCAATACTTCGTTATTTGTTGATGTATGATGTTCGGTTCGTGAAATTCTTGTGAATTTCGCAAAGTACGAATGATGTTATCTGAAAAGTTTCGGGTACATCGATGATGAAAGTGTAAAATCAAATATATACTTGATTTATTATGAATTGGTATTTGTTGAATTGCAACAGAGATTGTAGTTAACGCTGGTTAAGTTGCGGCCGAAGGACGTACATTATTGCATATTTGTAATATGAATTAACCGAGTAGTTAAGATTCACACACAATAGCTTAGCACTGAAAGATTTATTTCAATATATATATATATATATATATATATATATATATATATATATATATATATATATATATATATATATATATATATATATAAATATATATAATATACATATAATTTCTTCAGAGGGAATGAGTTAATTCTTCATAACTCGTTGATACAATATACACGTTATTGATTCGTAATGATGTCCACAGTGATTCTTGAACTGACGGAGTTTGTGATGTTATCGGTGTTGTTGATTCGGATGTTGACTGTACTGACGATGCTGGTAACGCTGACGGTACTGTTGATGCTGTTGGTAAAGCAAGTTTAGCTTGTTAATCACACACCATTTTTGTCAGGGTTTCTACTCTTCCTTCTATCATTTTGGTTCGCTTAACTGATTTATGGTTAGGGCTAGATTAGATAATCTCTAAGACTTTAGAGATTACATAATCGCCGCGGAATGTTTCTCCAATGAAGTTATGAATTAATACTTCGTCAGTTATTGTTGTTGGTACTCCTTGGTATCTATGGTGCGTATGACGTTGATGCTCGTGGGACAGATTGTGAAGTTGAGGTTTACGACGCGGTTGTGGTTGGAGGTGGTAATGGTACTGTTGGCGTCGATGATGGTGGTACTGGTTATGCTGCTGATGCTGCTGCTGGTGTTTGTAATCTCTGCACCATATTCTCCAAAGCCACTACCCGAGCGCGAAGCTCGTTGACTTCTTCTATTACACCGGGGTGATTGTCGGTTCGGACGAGCGAATAAATAAAATTTAAAATTTGATGTAATATATAATCGTGACGATATACTCTGGAAATGAGCGAGAACATGGTATTTTGGACAGGTTCGCCGGTAAGTGCTTCAGGTTCTTCGTCAAGAGGGCAATGTGGTGGAAGGAAGGGATCACCTTCTTCTTGTCTCCAATGATTGAGGAGGCTACGAACCCATTCCCAATTCATCCAGAATAGGTGATGACTGATTGGTTGATCTATTCCGCTCACACTGCTTTCGGAGCTTGAATGGGATTCCATTTCGGAATCTGAGTGACTTGAACTGATGACGAATTCCATTTCGTACGATTGGATAAAGGATTTTTTTTTTCGATATGAAATGATTTTGGCTAACGGATGGTATTCTAATTACATAGAATATATATATATATATATATATATATATATATATATATATATATATATATATATATATATATATATATATATATATATATATATATAGATCAAAAGATTTCGTAGATTACGGAGGACTTTGCAGGATATGTCAGGCAAAGTTTAAAGTAACAGATGAGATAAGTTATGATTTACAAGATATGCTAAGATATGAATTTTTGTCTATACACTATTCATGCAATCAATGCAGCAAGACGTGTCTTAGACTAAAAATGATAAGCAGGTAATTTCCTGAGGATGATAAGTAGTTAATATTCGACACAAAATGATAAGCAAAACTTTTGACATGCAGACACGGTCGAAGTCCAGACTCACTAATGCATCCTATCGACTTATCAGTTAGACACACTAATGCAGACCTGGTTCGCTAAGACCACCGCTCTGATACCAACTGAAAGGACCCGTTCATATACATTATAAACGATTCACAATAGTTGATTACATTGCGAGGTATTTGACCTCTATATGATACATTATACAAACATTGCATTCGTTTTTAAAAGACAATCTTTCTTTACATCGAAAATTGACAGGCATGCATACCATTTCATAATATCCACTATCCAACTATAAATTGATTTAATAATAATCTTTGATGAACTCAATGACTCGAATGCAACGTTCTTCGAAATATGCTATGAAAGACTCCAAGTAATATCTTTAAAATGAGCAAATGCACAGCGGAAGATTTCTTTAACACCTGAGAATAAACATGCTTTAAAGTGTCAACCAAAAGGTTGGTGAGTTCATTAGTTTATCATAATCATTTATTTCCATCATTTTAATAGACCACAAGAATTTCATTTCCAGTTCTCATAAATATACGTCCCATGCATAGAGACAAAAATAATCATTCATATGGTGAACACCTGGTAACCGACATTAACTAGATACATATAAGAATATCCCCTATCATTCCGGGATCCTCCTTCGGACATGATATACATTTCGAAGTACTAAAGCATCCGGTACTTTGGATGGGGTTTGTTAGGCCCAATAGATCTATCTTTAGGATTCGCGTCAATTAGGGTGTCTGTTCCCTAATTCTTAGATTACCAGACTTTAATAAAAAGGGGCATATTCGATTTCGATAATTCAACCATAGAATGTAGTTTCAATTACTTGTGTCTATTTCGTCAAACATTTATAAAAGCGCATGTATTCTCAGTCCCAAAAATATAAAGGGTAAAAAGGTAAATGAAACTCACCATACTGTATTTCGTAGTAAAAATACATATAACGTCATTGAACAAGTGCAAGGTTGGCCTCGAATTCACGAACCTAATTTAATTATATATATTTATGTGTTGGTCAATATTTGTCTAACAAATTAGATCAAGTCATAGTGTACCACAATCCTAATGCTCGAGACTAATATGCAAAAGTCAACAAAAGTAAATTTGACTCAAAATAATTTCCAAAAATCTATACATGATTAATATATAGTTTAAATATCATCGTTTTATATTTTTAAATATTTTTAAAAAATTTAATAGAGTAAATAATATAATTTATTTATTAATTAATAAAGTTTTATATTAAATTTATATAACAAAATATACGTTTATATATATTAAGTAATAAAATTTATAGGGTTCATTTAATATCATAAAGATAATATGATAGGTATTATTAAAGTAAGTTATTACACATAGTAAAATATGTTTGTATCACATATTTATTTGATAAAATAATATCTATAATGTTAGTAAGTAAAAGTTGTATTATTTTGTAATAATAATTATTATTATAAAAATATCAATATTTATAATTACCAAGATGACATTATGATAAAACGATAATTCTAATTATGATAACTTTAATATTTACAATAATTTTTAATATTATCTTTAAAATAATAATTCTATTTAAAATAATAATAATAATGATATTTTATAGTAACAATGACATTTCTATTAAAATGATAATTTTTGTTAAAATGATAGTTTTAATACTAACGATACTTTTAATAATAATAGTAATGATAAAAATAATAAGAATGATAATTTTATCTAAATCAATATCATATAATATTTTAATTTCATCATGATACTCTTACCCATTATTTCCTAATCGTTTCGTTTAATAGCTTTTAATCGTCTTTTATATCGTGTTCATAATAATGATAATAATAGTAATCAAAATAATTAGGTGTTACAAATATTTGTTTTAATTACACTAATATTAATAATGATAGTTACTATGACATTATTAACGATAATACTAATAATTATCTTAATGATAATATAGTAATAATAATAATAACAATAACAATAACCATTTTTAAATAATGATATATATTAATAATGATAATAATAATAATAATACCAATAATAATAATAATAATAATAATAATAATAATAATAATAATAATTGGATAATAATAATAATACTAATTATAACTTTAACGATAATAACGATAGTAATAATAAAATAAAATAAAAATAACATTTTTAATGATAAATCCCTTTTATTGATAAAGATAATAATAATGATAATAATAAGATAAAACTAGAACGACGATAAAAACGACGATAATAATAATCATTTTTTAATAAAAATATCGAAAATTCAATTGATTATAACTTCTAATCCGTTCATCGAAACCATTCGATATCTAAAGGAAAAGTTCTTAATTTTTCGCTAGCTTTCCAAGGACATGCATATCTTATACCTTATCTCAACCGCAAGTGTAACTAATTCAAGATTCAACCTAACCTGTCTAAGGGCAATATCAAAAGTACAAGCATGCATAATCCTAAATACTCGAGCACTAGTCAGGGATACACTATTAGTATGTAAAAGTTAAATTATGAGTACTCACGTATCAATATTGAGATTCAATATTGCAGGAAAGGTACGTAGACGCAACGGAAATGATAAACACTATATTGACCTCACGAGCATACCTATGAACCATACTCAATCACCTCCATAGCTATAACCCATAATTTCTTTAATCCAATCCCACTCGAAAAACAACTTCGAAATCACTCGGACAGCACTCCGTCGTAATATTTTATATATACTGATAATATCTTGAAATAATACGGAGTAAATATATATATGTAAATCGATTGAGAGAGTTTAGAGAAAAATATTTTCAAGTTTCTATGAAATAATGAAACCTATTGAATTCTATTTATAATAGATTTTTGAATTATTAAAGTGAATTATTAAAGTATGAATTATTAAAGTGAATTATTAAAGTATGAATTATTAAAGTGAATTATTAAAGTATGAATTATTAAAGTGAATTATTAAAGTATGAATTATTAAAGTGAATTATTAAAGTATGAATTATTAAAGTGGATTATTAAAGTTAAAGTAAAGTAAAAATAAAGTAAAGGTAAAGTTTAAGTATAGTAAAAGTATAAAACTATGTACGTATAATACGCGTATAAATATATATAATATTAATTTAAATCGTTATATATACTTAATAAAATAAAATATAAATATCGTTATCTTTATCATACTAGTTAAGTAATGAGTTGTCAAAAGTGGTTCTAGATATTTATATACGTTTTAATAATAAAGTTCTTTTTAAATTGAAAACGTTTTTATACGTTTGAAACTAAATAGATCAATCGAGTCTTTATGAGATTCAATCTTCCACTATCCTTTGTCTAGTTCTCAATGATTCACAATTTATTCTTATTTATAAATCACTTTACCATTTTCCGAATATTGTTAAAATGGAAAGATTTCTCAAATCAACGTGGGCCTTTCAACAGAGACTTGTAATCATAATTCAATATATCTGATAATTTAATCATTTGATCTTATCTTCTAATTCCATTGATAAACATTTTGAAACAGATACAATCATATAAAGTATTTAATCTAATATTTTTGTTTACATTTCAAGTTATAATATATACACATATGCATATATAATCATATTCGTTTAATGGTTCGTGAATCGTTGGAACTTGGTCGAGGTTGAATGAATGTATGAACATAGTTTAAAATTCTTGAAATTTAACTTAACAAATATTGCTTATCGTGTTGGAAACATATAAAGATTAAAGTTTAAATTTGGTTGAAAATTTCCGGGTTGTCACACATCTGACTTAATAAACTTAAAACATCAAAATGTATTAAAAGTTTTGTAAATATATTTTGAACATACTTTGATATATATGTATATATTGTTATAGGTTTGTGAATCAAACAGTGGCCAAGTCTTACTTCCCGACGAAGTAAAAATCTGTGAAAGTGAGTTATAGTCCCACTTTTAAAATCTAATATTTTTGGGATGAGAATACATGCAGGTTTTATAAATAATTTACAAAATAGACACAAGTACGTGAAACTACATTTTATGGTTGAATTATCGAAATCGAATATGCCCCTTTTTATTAAGTCTGGTAATCTAAGAATTAGGGAACAGACACCCTAATTGACGCGAATCCTAAAGATAGATCTATTGGGCCTAACAAACCCCATCCAAAGTACCGGATGCTTTAGTACTTCGAAATTTATATCATATCCGAAGGGTGTCCCGGATTGATGGGGATATTCTTATATATGCATCTTGTTAATGTCGGTTACCAGGTGTTCACCATATGAATGATTTTTTATCTCTATGTATGGGATGTGTATTGAAATATGAAATCTCGTGGTCTATTATTACGATTTGATATATATAGGTTAAACCTATAACTCACCAACATTTTTGTTGACGTTTAAAGCATGTTTATTCTCAGGTGAATACTAAGAGCTTCCGCTGTTGCATACTAAAATAAGGACAAGATTTGGAGTCCATGTTTGTATGATATTGTGTAAAAACTGCATTCAAGAAACTGATTTCGATGTAACATATTTGTATTGTAAACTATTATGTAATGGTCGTGTGTAAACAGGATATTTTAGATTATCATTATTTGATAATCTACGTAAAGCTTTTTAAACCTTTATTTATGAAATAAAGGTTATGGTTTGTTTTAAAAATGAATGCAGTCTTTGAAAAACGTCTCATATAGAGGTCAAAACCTCGCAACGAAATCAATTAATATGGAACGTTTTTAATCAATAAGAACGGGACATTTCACTGATGAATTCTGACCGACTCTAGACAGGATTTCCTCAATCATATCCTCTGGTAGGTCTTCTAAAATATTCGGTTGTCTACCCTTAACGTCCATTTTGTTTTTATACTGTAAAATAGACAAGGATTAGATTCGTAAAAGATAATTAACAAACAATACAAGCAATTTTTACATAGAACATAAAAGTACAAGCACACTATATTACATATATTACACAACATGATTACAACTCTTTAATCCAACTCACTCGTTTCTTCTTCTTCGGACTTGGTTCGTTTTGCTAATTTCCTAGGGATATATGATGCTCCACTAATACGAGCTGTCGTTTTCCATAATGGTTTAGAAAAACCTGGTGGTTTAGAGGTTCCCGGGTCATTGTTACATTTTAGGAAATACGGATGTTGCCGATACATATAAAGTTCATCGGGATTGGAATCGGGTTTTTCTATTTTTATACCTTTTCCCTTATTATTTTTTTTCGCTTTATTAAATTGGGTCTCGGTAATTTCTATAACATCATCGGAATCCTCATCGGGATCCGATTCATCGGAAAATTGATAATCTTCCCAATATTTTGCTTCCTCGGCGGAAACACCATTGACCATTATTAACTTTGGTCCGTTGGTTGAGGATTTTCTTTTATTTAATCGATTTACTATAGGTATCAATATTTCTTCTTCTGAAACCTCTTCTTCTTCCGGTTCCTCCTCTTCTGATTCCTCTTCTTCCGGTTCCTCTTCTTCCGGTTCCTCTTCTTCCGGTTCCTCTTCGGGAATTTGTGAATCTTTCTAAATTATATTCGACTCTTTATTATTATTAGGTGAGTCAATGGGATTTGTACTAGTAGTAGACATCTATCACACAATATCAAACACATTAAGAGGTTAATATATCACATAATATTTACATGTTAATAATATATAATTTCCAACAAAAGTGTTAAGCAATCGTTTTTAAAGAAAAAACGGTCGAAGTCCAGACTCACTAATGTATCCTAACAAACTCGATAAGACACACTAATGCAAATTTCTAGTTTTCTAAGACCAACGCTCGGATAGCAACTGAAATGTCCCGTTCATATTGATTATAAACGTTCCATATTAATTGATTTCGTCGCGAGGTTTTGACCTCTATATGAGACGTTTTTCAAAGACTGCATTCGATTTTAAAATAAACCATAACCTTTAAAATATTACGATGATTATCAAATAATGATAATCTAAAATATAGCATTTTTCACACAACCATTTCATAATGGTTTACAATAATATTACACATCAACATAAGTCTTCGAATGCAGTTTTTAAACAATATTATACAAGCATGGACTCCAAATCTTGTCCTTAATTTAGTATGCAACAGCGGAAGCTCTTAATAATCACCGGAGAATAAACATGCTTAAAACGTCAACAAAATTGTTGGTGAGTTATAGGTTTAACGTACATATTATTAAATCATAATAATAATATACCACAAGATTTCATTTTTATAACACATCTCTTATCAGACATTTCGCAAACTGCATAGAGATAAAAATCATTCATATGTAGAACACCTGGTAACCGACGTTAACTTAATGCATAGAATATCCCCAAAACAGAACCTCTCGTCTGTATAATAATCTCGAAGTACTAAACCATCCATAATCTGAATGGGTTTGTTAAGCCCAATAGATCTATCTTTAGGATTCCCGTCAATTAGGGGCCATTTTCCTAATTCTTAGGCTACCAGACTTGAAGGACGATATTCAGTTTAATAATCCAACCATAGAATGTAGTTTTGCATACTTGTGTCTATTTTGTAAAACATTTATAAAGCTGCATGTATTCTCATCCCAAAATATTAGATTTTAAAAGTGGGACTATAACTCACTTTCACAGATTTTTACTTCGTCGGGAAGTAAGACTTGGCCACTGGTCGATTCACGAACCTATAACAAATATGTACATATATATCAAAGTATGTTCAAAATATATTTATAACATTTTTAATACATTTTAATGTTTTAAATATTTTTAGTCAACTGTCTTCGTTAGTAACCTACAACTAGTTGTCCATAGTTAGATGTACAGAAATAAATTGATATATATTATCTTGACCCAATCTACGACCCAGTGTATATACGTCTCAGGCTAGATCACAACTCAAAGTATATATATTTTTGGAATCAAACTCAACCATATATAGCTAACTCCAACATTACTGCATATAGAGTGCCTATGGTTGTTCCAAATAATATATATAGATGGGTCGATATGATATGTCAAAACATTTGCATACGTATCTATGGTATTTCAATATTACATAATATATTAGAATACATGTATAATACAATATAAGTTAGCTAGGATATGATTTGTATAGAATTGTTACTAATTTTCACGTAGCTACAACAAGTAAAAATATCCAATCTTGTTTTACCCATAACTTCTTCGTTTTAAATCCGTTTTGAGTGAATCCAATTTCTATGGTTTCATATTGAACTTAAGTTTATGAATATATACAGAAAAAGTATAAGTTTATAGTCGGAAATACAGGTTACAAGTCATTTTTGTAAAGGTAGTCATTTCAGTTGAAAGAACGACGTCTAGATGACCATTTTGGAAAACATACTTCCATTTTAAGTTTAATCATGATTTTTGGATATAGTTTCATGTTTATAAGAAAAATCATTTTCCCAGAAGAACAACTTTTAAATCAAAGTTTATCATAGTTTTTAATTAACTAACCCAAAATAGCCCGCGGTGTTACTACGACGGCGTATATCCAGTTTTACGGTGTTTTTCGTGTTTTCAGGTTTTAAATCATTAAGTTAGCATATCATATAGATATAGAACATGTGTTTAGTTGATTTTAAAAGTCAAGTTAGAAGGATTAACTTTTGTTTGCGAACAAGTTTAGAATTAACTAAACTATGTTCTAGTGATTACAAGTTTAAACCTTCGAATAAGGTAGTTTTTTATATATGAATCGAATGATGTTATGAACATCATTACTACCTCAGGTTTTGTGGATAAACCCACTGGAAATGAGAAAAATATATCTAGCTTCAAAGGATCCGTGGATGGCTTGAAAGTTTTTGAAGCAGAATCATGACACGAAAACAAGTTCAAGTAAGATTTCCACTCGAAATAAGATTGTTAGAGTTATAGAAATTGAATCAAAGTTTGAATATGAGTATTACCTTGTATTAGAAAGATATCTTACTGTAAATAAGAAAGATTTCTTGAGGTTGGATGATCACTTTACAAGATTGGAAGTAAGTTAGCAAACTTGGAAGTATTCTTGATTTTATGAAACTAGAATTTATGAAGAATACATAGAACTTGAAGATAGAACTTGAGAGAGATAAATTTGATGAAGAAAATTGATGAATGAAAGTGTTTGTAGGTGTTTTTGGTCGTTGTGTAACGACCCAACCCGTTAACCAACCAAAACTGCAAAATAAAAAAAAAAAATTCGAAACAGGCCTGCCCAGGCTGGGTGCGCGGCGCGCACAGGTCCTGGCAGCCCACTGTCCAAAATGTTCCATTTTCGTAAAAAGATCTAACACTTCCCATCATTTTTAGGCGAAATTCTTTTCACATCATATTAGTAAAAGTAAAATAAGCACGAATCAATGATAAAACGAGTTTTACATTGCGGGGCCCACATATGCCCAAAATGCCATTAAGTACGAAATACGAGTTTCGACCACAAAAAGTTTAACTGCCAAACGTCACTAGAGCATGGTGTTTGGGGTTAAACTACCCAAATCTTGGTCGAACTTCCAAAAAGCTAAAACCCCCGAGGCGCCACTAGTCCAAGCGAATACCTTTTCCTTTAACCAAGCCAGATCCTCAAAAGGTAAACAACGAGAGGGTAAGCTAATGCTTAGTGAATGCAATAATTATACATATACATATATAATACACCTACTTGCAAGCACTTACACAATTACCTCATACAGGCTAGCAATTTATATAGCATACCATCGCAAGTATAACTCTAAACCCTTCAAGATCACAAGCTAGCACCACAATAGCATATATATAACCCGAATGATATAATATACTACAATATAATGCGTAATTAAGGTTAACCAACACACAAGGGAATGGTACTTCGAATTTCCTATTGGTGTTCATAACAACCGTTAGTGTACAACGAAATATATCACTAACCCCAAGGTGACACGGACAACGAAATATCCGTTCAAGCAATCGTTAGTGTACAACGAAATATATCACTAACTCTTGGGCAATTTGGACAACGAAATATCCATCGTTAGTGTACAACGAAATATATCACTAACTCTTGGTATGATTTAGCAGATACGCTAAGATATGAATTTTGTCTATACACTACTCATGCAATTAATGTAGCAAGACGTGTCTAGACTAATAATGATAAGCAGGTAATTTCCTATGGATGATAAGCAAATGATTTCCGACTAGAAATGATAAGCAAAATTTTTGACATGCAGACACGGTCGAAGTCCAGACTCACTAATGCATCCTAGCGACTTATCAGTTAGACACACTAATGCAGACCTGGTTCGCTAAGACCACCGCTCTGATACCAACTGAAAGGACCCGTTCATATACATTATAAACGATTCACAATAGTTGATTACATTGTGAGGTATTTGACCTCTATATGATACATTTTACAAACTTTGCATTCGTTTTTAAAAGATAATCTTTCTTTACATCAAAAATTGACAGGCATGCATACCATTTCATAATATCCACTATCCAACTATAAATTGATTTAATAATAATCTTTGATGAACTCAATGACTCGAATGCAACGTTCTTCGAAATATGCTATGAAAGACTCCAAGTAATATCTTTAAAATGAGCAAATGCACAGCGGAAGATTTCTTTAACACCTGAGAATAAACATGCTTTAAAGTGTCAACCAAAAGATTGGTGAGTTCATTAGTTTATCATAATCATTTATTTCCATCATTTTAATAGACCACAAGAATTTCATTTTCCAGTTCTCATAAATATACGTCCCATGCATAGAGACAAAAAATAATCATTCATATGGTGAACACCTGGTAACCGACATTAACTAGATACATATAAGAATATCCCCTATCATTCCGGGATCCTCCTTCGGACATGATATAATTTCGAAGTACTAAAGCATCCGGTACTTTTGATAGGGTTTGTTAGACCCAATAGATCTATCTTTAGGATTCATGTCAATTAGGGTGTCTGTTCCCTAATTCTTAGATTACCAGACTTTAATAAAAAGGGGCATATTCAGTTTCGATAATTCATCCATAGAATGTAGTTTCAATTACTTGTGTCTATTTCGTCAAACATTTATAAAAGCGCATGTATTCTCAGTCCCAAAAATATAAAGGGTAAAAAGGTAAATGAAACTCACCATACTGTATTTCGTAGTAAAAATACATATAACGTCATTGAACAAGTGCAAGGTTGGCCTCGGATTCACGAACCTAAATTAATTATATATATTTATGTGTTGGTCAATATTTGTCTAACAAATTAGGTCAAGTCATAGTGTACCACAATCCTAATGCTCGAGACCAATATGCAAAAGTCAACAAAAGTAAATTTGACTCAAAATAATTTCCAAAAATCTATACATGATTAATATATAGTTTAAATATCGTCGTTTTATATTTTTAAATATTTTTAAAAGATTTATTAGAGTAAATAATATAATTTATTTATTAATAAATAAAATTTTATATTATATTTATATAATAAAATATACTTTATTATATATTAAGTAATAAAATTTATAGGGTTCATTTAATATTATAAAGATAATATGATAGGTATTATTAAAGTAAGTTATTACACGTAGTAAAATATGTTTGTATCAAATATTTATTTGATAAAATAATATCTATAATGATAGTAAGTAAAAGTTTTATTATTTTGTAATAATAATTATTATTATAAAAATATCAGTATTTATAATTACTAAGATGACATTATGATAAAACGATAATTCTAATTATGATAACTTTAATATTTACGATAATTTTTAATATTATCTTTAAAATAATAATTCTAGTTAAAATAATAATAATAATGATATTTTATAGTAACAATGACATTTCTATTAAAATGATAATTTTTGTTAACATGATAGTTTTAATACTAACGATAATTTTAATAATAATATTAATGATAAAAGTAATAAGAACGATAATTTTATCTAAATCAATATCTTATAATATTTTAATTTCATCATGATACTCTTACCCATTATTTCCTAATCGTTTCGTTTAATAGCTTTTAATCGTCTTTTATATCGTGTTCGTAATAATGATAATAATAGTAATCAAAATAATTAGGTGTTACAAATATTTGTTTTAATTACACTAATATTAATAATGATAGTTACTATAACATTATTAATGATAATACTAATAATTATCTTAATGATAATATAGTAATAATAATAATAAAAATAACAATAACTATTTTTAAATAATGATATATATATATATATATATATATATATATATATATATATATATATATATATATATATATATTAATAATGATAATAATAATAATAATACCAATAATAATAATAATAATAATAATTGGATAATAATAATAATACTAATTATAACTTTAACGATAATAACGATAGTAATAATAAAAAAAATAACAATTTTTAATGATAAATCCTTTTATTGATAAAGATAATAATAATAATAATAATAATAATAATAATAATAATAATAATAATAATAATAATAATAATAATAAGATAAAACTAGAACGACGATAATAATGACGATAATAATAATCATTTTTAATAATAATACAAAAATTCGATGGACTATAACTTCAAATCCGTTCATCAAAATCATTCGATATCTAAATGAAAAGTTCTTAATTTTTCGCTAGCTTTCCAACGACATGCATATCTTATACCTTATCTCAGTCGCATATATAACTAATTCAGGATTCAACATAACCTAACTAAAGGCAATATCAAAAGTACAAACATGCATAATCCTATATACTCGAGCACTAGTCAGGGATACACTATTAGTATGTAAAAGTTAAATTATGAGTACTCACGTATCAATATTGAGATCTGATATTGCAGGAAAGGTACGTAGACGCAACGGAGATGATAAACACTATATTGACCTCACGAGCATACCCATGAACCATACCCAATCACTTCCTTAGCTATAACCCATAATTTCCTTAATCCAATCCCACTCGAAAAAAAATTCAAAATCACTCGGACAGCACTCTGACGTAATATTTTATGTATACTAATAATATCTTGAAATAATACGAAGTAAATATATATACGTAAATCGATTGAGAGAGTTTAGAGAAAAATATTTTCAAGTTTCTATGAAATAATGAAACCTATTGAATTCTATTTATAATAGATTTTTGAATTATTAAAGTGAATTATTAAAGTATGAATTATTAAAGTGAATTATTAAAGTATGAATTATTAAAGTGAATTATTAAAGTATGAATTATTAAAGTGAATTATTAAAGTTAAAGTAAAGTAAAAATAAAGTAAAGGTAAAGTTTAAGTATAGTAAAAGTATAAAACTATGTACGTATAATACGCGTATAAATATATATAATATTAATTTAAATCGTTATATATATTTAATAAAATAAAATATAAATATCCTTATCTTTATCATACTGGTTAAGTAATGAGTTGTCAAAAGTGGTTCTAGATATTTATAAAAGTTATATACGCTTTAATAATAAAGTTCTTTTTAAACTGAAAACATTTTTGTACGTTTGAAACTAAATCAAATAAATATAATAATTTTGTTTTCCAAAACCAAATATATTTTTAAGAATAATTTTGTTTAAAGGTTAAAATAATAGAAATCGTTATATCATAAAATGTTTTAGAAAAGTAGAATCATATATATTCATAATAGGTTTCAAGTTTTTAAATTACAGTTTGTTGGTGAAGCTTGGGATAAAGCTCAAAGGTTAAATAAACGTATGAAACCATCTTAATGAAAAATGTCGAGTTACTTAACTTATCGATATCCAACATCTAAGTTATTTATACTTCACGTTCTTACCTATAAATCACTTTACCATTTTCTGAATGTTGTCAAAAAGAATAGATTTCTTAAATCACAGTGGACCTCATAACATAGACCCGTAATCATATCATAATGTATCTGATAAATCAATCATTTGATATTATCTTCTAATTCCATCGATAAACATATTGAAACAAATACGTTCATGTAAAGTATTATACGTTTAATACTTTATTAATATTCTCAAGTTATAATATATATATATACATATATATACATATTTATTTATATATAACGGTTCGTGAATCATCGGAATTTGGTCGAGGTTATAATGAATGTATGAACACAATTTAAAATTCTTGAGATTTAACTTAACAAACTTTGCTTATCGTGTCGGAATAATATAAAGATAAAGTTTAAATTTGGTTGGAAATTTCCGGGTTGTCACAGTACCTACCCGTTAAAGAAATTTCGTCTCGAAATTTGAGTGGAAAGGTCGTGAATGATAATAAGTATGTTTTCATGATGCATACAGGCTGAAAATTAGAGTTTTATCATCAGCGAATAATTTGGATAAACAATCCATTTATATGAAGAGTACGAATGAAGCTAACATAGAAGAGTGAAATGAGTAAGTGTAGATTCATCTTATCATTTGACGTAGATATGATTGATTTCCAGATTTCAAGGGATTTAAAAAAAAAAATCTTTGTAATAAGATTTGATTCTCCGGTAACAAAAGGAATTAGGATCCGCTTTAAATGCGATCGTCCATTTTAATTGTTCTGTCGGAGATTTTCTTATAAATTCACCTCCTTCGTTTTCTTACAACTCACACCTTCTGTTGATGCATTTTATGCAAGTCCCTAGATATCTACCCACGTCCATTGCAGGTACAACAGTTTACAGGCCACCATGATCGTTCGTTATTATCCTATTCGTGTTTGTATGTGGTTACAGCAACTGCAGGAACGAGATTTAGATGTTTGACTATGTTAGACTTAGTCAGACGTCCGAGTGAAGCCTCACTCGTACGGCTGACAGGCTCATACGTACGGTTGATGCTGAGCTAAATGAGAAGACAAGAGTGAGTGATCACCCGTACGGCTGATGAAGCCAACTCATATGTATGATGGATGAATCATACGGGTGAGTCAACAGCAGGGGTATATAAAGTCTTATGTTCTTCATTTTAGGTTAAGCCTCTCATTTGTTACACACACTCAGATCTGGTGAGCTCCTCCGATTCTCTCTCAACCCAAATCACCCAGGTGGTGAATAATAGCTCTAGGTGTTGATCTAATCACACTTGATTTAGTTGTGGTATGACTAAATTAATCCCAAAAAGCTTAACCTATTCGCTAGAGGGTTTGATTCACTTATTCCGTCATTGTGTGAGTTAAATCTGTTGATTTCTAAGTTCCTAGTCATGTTTTATCACCTTCTATTCTTTCCCCCTCAACTCATATTTTAAAGTATTCATCAATATGCTCCATCCAGTTCTGATTCTCGATATACTTATAACTTTCATATCGGTCATTCTTCTTTTTCATCTACCGCTGGAAGAATCTATTTACTTCTACTATACTCTTGGGTTTATATTGTTTCTAGTTCTCCCGTGTCTTTATATTGCTATATGCATCGATATATATGGTTTATAATTTTTGGTTTGTCGGTGGGCTTTATATCTTCCCTTATATTTCAAAGTCTATGTTTCTATCTTCTATAATCATTGTCATCCACAGTTAATGCTCTCTTTTATTTGCTGCAATTTATACCCTAATTTCTATTTCGGAGTTTTGTCCTTTCGTTTCTTCTTCTTGCGATTAAGCACCGCTTGTAATGGTACAGAATTCACAGATATGAATTTTGGAATGAAAATTGTTAATGTTCTAGGAAGGAAATTGTGAAGGCACGATCTTGACTTGTCAAATTACTAGAATACCTTGGAAAAGGCCGAATCATCAAGAAATATTTTCTTGATATTTTAGAGGTTAAATAGAATACAAGATTCGTATAACATGGAACATGATGATGTTATGATCTGTGAATCATCACGTTCCATTTAGAAACTCAGCATGAATTACTGTAATATAATCACGTTGATCAAGTGTCATTATATTATACTAACTCATGCTTCAGTTTCCAAAACTACTTCAAAAACATTCATATTTTAAACTCAAAGGTTTACAGAGTATAGGAACTAAACAGTTTCCTTTTTGATGTAATACAGATAGCGCAAAGAGATAAATGATTCCAGATAAGAATAGTTATGGAAATATCTTCAGAAATATGGAGGATATTTATAATGAAAGATACGATGATATCTTAGAATTTCTAATATCAGAGGATGATGAAGAATATTGTCTGTAAGGGTTTAGTGTCAGGAGCAAGGTATTCGTTAATGGCTTCAGCAGACACTGAATCATTAAGATTCTTTGAAGGCAGGTTCAGTCTTTGTGATTTGTCCACAGCCTCCTTCATACTTTGCTCAATCCGTTTTCCAGTTCCAAAACTTCTCTATTTCTGAGCTTTGTTAATACATTAATCTTTATCATCAAACTTTTTACTGCTAAGGTCATTTACAGTTTTTATTTCTTCATCAGCATTTCGAGAACTAGTTCGCGGTTCAGAGTGTTTTTCAGAAACTTCACATTCGAAGTATGTAAGCCTTGGAAATAGACGTTATGTATAACTGTTGGCGTCAACATGTTGTGAGATTTCAAAATACTGATTACTAATTCCCAATGATTCGTATGGCAATTCTCGTTACAAGAGGCAAATGAGTAAATGATGAGGTTTCGATAAATATAAAGATTCTTCGGAATGTCCAATATCGGTGAAGTTGTTGGTAAGTTTATTGCTAATGTGGTGGAATATGAAAGGTTCTCCGGTAACAAAAGGGTACTCACATATATCAAAATTATGATAAGGCTACTCCGAATGAAAAAATCGAAGTTGTCTTGCTGGAGCTGTGATATAATTTGCTACTTTGCAAAGGAATTGCAAGGTTATTTTTGCTAATAAATGCCAAAAGATCTGACACAGATATGTGTTGAATTATGACTTTGGTTTCGAGAGCTTTTTAAGTACATAACTGTGGGTAATATGTGGTTGGATCATCATCTTGATTGCTCATTATTTGAAGTGTCTTCAGAGATTTTCGAAGGGTTTGAACACAGATTGTAATCGTTTGTATACATTTGATGTTCTAACACACTTTTGAAGTCAAAGTATAGCTTTGAAAGATGTAGGAATCTAAAAGTGATGGTACCGGTTATATCTCGAATTGAATTCTGAGATTTTAAAATCAGAATATGTAATTGGGTTTGAATGAGTATGGTTGTTTTGATTTCTATGAAAGAATGTATATTATTGTGAAAGTAGGAAGTATAATTGATAATTTGCTTAATCTGATTCGAAGAATGTAACATATTAATTGTGAATTTATATATATCTCTCGGGTATTACCTACCCGTTAAAAAATTTTCACAATTAATATTTTGTACATAAGAATTTTATTACAGTCTTTATGAAAATATATATGTATATATTCTGCTCAGATGTAACATAGATTTTAATGAGTTAATACTAAATTAAACTCATTCGATTTACGGTTGGAACTAGAATTGAAGAATTCCTTGAAGGCTTTAGAGGTTACATAAGTATTTCTTCAATAATATTGAAATTATGAATCAATACTTCGTTATTTGTTGAGATGTGATGTTGGTTTTCGTTAAATTCTTTTGAACTTCGCAAAGTACGAATGATGTTATCTGAAAAGTTTCGGTTACATCAATGATGAAGTGTAAAATCAAATATATACTTGATTTATTAGGAATTGGAATTTGTTGAATTGAGACAGAGATTGTAGTTAACGATGGTTAAGTCGCGGGTGAGGAACGTACATTATTGCATATTTGTAATATGAATTAACCGAGTAGTTAAGATTCACACACAATAGCTTAGCACGGAAAGATTTATTTTTTATTTCAATATATATATATATATATATATATATATATATATATATATATATATATATATATATATATATATATATATATATATATATATATATATATATATATATATATATAATTTCTTCAAAGGAAATGAGTTAATTCTTCATAACTTGTTGATACAATATACACGTTATTGATTCGTAATGATGTCTACAGTGATTCTTGAACTGACGGAGTTTGTGATGTTATAGGTGTTGTTGATTCTGATGTTGACTGTACTGACGATGCTGGTGACGTTGATGGTACTGTTGATGTTGTTGGTAAAACAAGTTTAACTTGTTAATCACAATCCATTTTTGTCAGGGTTTCTACTCTTCCTTCTATCATTTTGGTTCGCTTAACTGATTTATGTTTAGGGCTAGATTAGATAATCTCTAAGACTTTAGAGATTATATAATCACCGCGGAATGTTTCTCCAATGAAGTTATGAATTAATACTTCGTCAGTTATTGTTGTTGGTACTCCTTGGTATCTATGGTGCGTATGACGTTGATGCTTGTGGGACAGATTGTGAAGTTGAGGTTTACAACGCGGTTGTGGTTGGAGGTGGTAATGGTACTGTTGGCATTGATGATGGTGGTACTAGTTATGCTGCTGGTGCTGCTGCTGGTGTTTGTAATCTCTACCCCATATTCTCCAAAGCTACTACCCGAGCGTGAAGTTCGTTGACTTCTTCTATTATTCCAGGATGATTGTCGGTCGGAACGAGCGGATAAATAAAATCTAGAATTTGATGTAGTACATAATCGTGACGAGATACCCTGGAAATGAGAGAGAAAATGGTGTCTCGAACAGGTTCGCCGGTAAGTGCTTCAGGTTCTTCGCCAAGAGGGCAATGTGGTGGATGGAAAGGATCGCCTTCTTCTTGTTTCCAATGATTGAGGAGGCTACGAACCCATCCCCAATTCATCCAGAATAGGTGATGACTGATTGGTTGATCCATTCCGGTGACACTGCTTTCGGAGCTTGAGTGAGATTCCATTTCGGAATCCGAGTGACTTGAACTGATGACAAATTCCATTTCGTACGATTGGATAAAGGATTTTCAATATAAAATGATTTTTCAGCAATCGGGTAGTATTCTATTTACATAGGATATCTATATATAGAGATCAAAAGATTTCATAGATTACGAAGGAATTTGCGGGATATGTCAGGCAAAGTTTAAATTAACAGATACGATAAGATATGATTTAGCAGATATGCTAAGATATGAATTTTGTCTATACACTACTCATGCAATTAATGTAGCAAGACGTGTCTAGACTAATAATGATAAGCAGGTAATTTCCTATGGATGATAAGCAGATGATTTTCAACTAGAAATGATAAGCAAAACTTTTGACATACAGACACGGTCGAAGTCCAGACTCACTAATGCATCCTAACGACTTATCAGTTAGACACACTAATGCAGACCTGGTTCGCTAAGACCACCGCTCTGATACCAACTGAAAGGACCCGTTCATATACATTATAAACGATTCACAATAGTTGATTACATTGCGAGGTATTTGACCTCTATATGATACATTTTACAAACTTTGCATTCGTTTTTAAAAGACAATCTTTCTTTACATCAAAAATTGACAGGCATGCATACCATTTCATAATATCCACTATCCAACTATAAATTGATTTAATAATAATATTTGATGAACTCAATGACTCGAATGCAACGTTTTTCGAAATATGCTATGAAAGACTCCAAGTAATATCTTTAAAATGAGCAAATGCACAGCGGAAGATTTCTTTAACACCTGAGAATAAACATGCTTTAAAGTGTCAACCAAAAGGTTGGTGAGTTCATTAGTTTATCATAATCATTTATTTCCATCATGTTAATAGACCACAAGAATTTCATTTCCAGTTCTCATAAATATACGTCCCATGCATAGAGACAAAAATAATCATTCATATGGTGAACACCTGGTAACCGACATTTATAAGATACATATAAGAATATCCCCTATCATTCTGGGATCCTCCTTCGGACATGATATAATTTCGAAGTACTAAAGCATCCGGTACTTTGGATGGGGTTTGTTAGGCCCAATAGATCTATCTTTAGGATTCGCGTCAATTAGGGTGTCTGTTCCCTAATTCTTAGATTACCAGGCTTTAATAAAAAGGGGCATATTTGATTTCGATAATTCAACCATAGAATTTAGTTTCAATTACTTGTGTCTATTTCGTCAAACATTTATAAAAGCGCATGTATTCTCAGTCCCAAAAATATAAAGGGTAAAAAGGTAAATGAAACTCACCATACTGTATTTCGTAGTAAAAATACATATAACGTCATTGAACAAGTGCAAGGTTGGCCTCGGATTCACGAACCTAAATTAATTATATATATTTATGTGTTGGTCAATATTTGTCTAACAAATTAGGTCAAGTCATAGTGTACCACAATCCTAATGCTCGAGACTAATATGCAAAAGTCAACAAAAGTAAATTTGACTCAAAATAATTTCCAAAAATCTATACATGATTAATATATAGTTTAAATATCGTCGTTTTATATTTTTAAAAGATCTATTAGAGTAAATAATATAATTTATTTATTAATAAATAAAATTTTATATTATATTTATATAATAAAATATACTTTTATATATATTAAGTAATAAAATTTATAGGGTTCATTTAATATTATAAAGATAATATGATAGGTATTATTAAAGTAAGTTATTACACGTAGTAAAATATGTTTGTATCAAATATTTATTTGATAAAATAATATCTATAATGATAGTAAGTAAAAGTTGTATTATTTTGTAATAATAATTATTATTATAAAAATATCAGTATTTATAATTACTAAGATGACATTATGATAAAACGATAATTCTAATTATGATAACTTTAATTTTACGATAATTTTTAATATTATCTTTAAAATAATAATTCTATTTAAAATAATAATAATAATGATATTTTATAGTAACAATGACATTTCTATTAAAATGATAATTTTTGTTAAAATGATAGTTTTAATACTAACGATAATTTTAATAATAATAGTAATGATAAAAATAATAAGAACGATAATTTTATCTAAATCAATATCTTATAATATTTTAATTTCATCATGATACTCTTACCCATTATTTCCTAATCGTTTTGTTTAATAGCTTTTAATCGTCTTTTATATCGTGTTCGTAATAATGATAATAATAGTAATCAAAATAATAATGATAGTTATTATAACATTAATATTAATATCGTGTTACTATAACATTAATAATGATATTAATATCGTCTTTTATATCGTGTTACAAATATTTGTTTTAATTACACTAATATTAATAATGATAGTTACTATAACATTATTAATGATAATACTAATAATTATCTTAATGATAATATAGTAATAATAATAATAAAAATAACAATAACTATTTTTAAATAATGATATATATATATTAATAATGATAATAATAATAATAATACCAATAATAATAATAATAATAATTGGATAATAATAATAATACTAATTATAACTTTAACGATAATAACGATAGTAATAATAAAAAAAATAACAATTTTTAATGATAAATCCTTTTATTGATAAAGATAATAACAATAATAATAATAATAATAATAATAATAATAATAAGATAAAACTAGAACGACGATAATAACGACGATAATAATAATCATTTTTAATAATAATACAAAAATTCGATGGACTATAACTTCAAATCCGTTCATCGAAATCATTCGATATCTAAATGAAAAATTCTTAATTTTTCGCTAGCTTTCCAACGACATGCATATCTTATACCTTATCTCAGTCACATATATAACTAATTCAGGATTCAACATAACCTAACTAAAGGCAATATCAAAAGTACAAACATGCATAATCCTATATACTCGAGCACTAGTCAGGGATACACTATTAGTATGTAAAAGTTAAATTATGAGTACTCACGTATCAATATTGAGATCCAATATTGCAGGAAAGGTACGTAGACGCAACGGAGATGATAAACACTATATTGACCTCACGAGCATACCCATGAACCATACACAATCACCTCCATAGCTATAACCCATAATTTCCTTAATCCAATCCCACTCGAAAAAAATTTCGAAATCACTCGGACAGCACTCTGACGTAATATTTTGTGTATACTAATAATATCTTGAAATAATACGGAGTAAATATATATATGTAAATCGATTGAGAGAGTTTAGAGAAAAATATTTCCAAGTTTCTATGAAATAATGAAACCTATTGAATTCTATTTATAATAGATTTTTGAATTATTAAAGTGAATTATTAAAGTATGAATTATTAAAGTGAATTATTAAAGTATGAATTATTAAAGTGAATTATTAAAGTATGAATTATTAAAGTGAATTATTAAAGTTAAAGTAAAGTAAAAATAAAGTAAAGGTAAAGTTTAAGTATAGTAAAAGTATAAAACTATGTACGTATAATACGCGTATAAATATATATAATATTAATTTAAATTGTTATATATATTTAATAAAAGAAAATATAAATATCGTTAACTTTATCATACTGGTTAAGTAATGAGTTGTCAAAAGTGGTTCTAGATATTTATAAAAGTTATATACGTTTTAATAATAAAGTTCTTTTTAAACTGAAAACGTTTTTCTACGTTTGAAACTAAATCAAATAAATATAATAATTTTGTTTTCCAAAACCAAATATATTTTTAAGAATCATTTTGTTTAAAGGTTAAAATAATAGAAATCATTATATCATAAAATGTTTTAGAAAAGTAGAATCATATATATTCATAATAGGTTTCAAGTTTTTAAATTACAGTTTGTTGGTGAAGCATGGGATAAAGCTCAAAGGTTAAATAAACGTATGAAACCATCTTAATGAAAAATGTCGAGTTACTTAACTTATCGATATCCAACATCTAAGTTATTTACACTTCACGTTCTTACCTATAAATCACTTTACCATTTTCCGAATGTTGTCAAAAAGAATAGATTTCTTAAATCACAGTGGACCTCATAACATAGACCCGTAATCATATCATAATGTATCTGATAAATCAATCATTTGATATTATCTTCTAATTCCATCGATAAACATATTGAAACAAATACGTTCATGTAAAGTATTATACGTTTAATACTTTATTAATATTCTCAAGTTATAATATATATATACATATATATACATATTTATTTATATATAACGGTTCGTGAATCGTTGGAATTTGGTCGAGGTTATAATGAATGTATGAACACAATTTAAAATTCTTGAGATTTAACTTAACAAACTTTGCTTATCGTGTCGGAATAATATAAAGATAAAGTTTAAATTTGGTTGGAAATTTCCGGGTTGTCACACTTGCAAGCACTTACACAATTACCTCATACACGCTAGCAATTTATATAGCATACCATCGCAAGTATAACTCTAAACCCTTCAAGATCACAAGCTAGCACCACAATAGCATATATATAACCCGAATGATATAATATACTACAATACAACGCGTAATTAAGGTTAACCAACACACAAGGGAATGGTACTTCGAATTTCCCATTGGTGTTCATAACAACCGTTAGTGTACAACGAAATATATCACTAACCCTGAGGTGACACAGATAACGAAATATCCGTTCAAGCAATCGTTAGTGTACAACGAAATATATCACTAACTCTTGGGCAATTTGGACAACGAAATGTCCATCGTTAGTGTACAACGAAATATATCACTAACTCTTGGTGGTATAGACAACGCATACCCGGCCCCTCTCCCGCCCTACAAATAGATACATTATATACACACATATATAATCATTCCACTCACCTTGTCGACTTGGCGAGATTTCCAATAACACTTGTAACTTCAAAGCTAGTCACCTAACATAATTAATTCTCAATTAATTCACATAATAAGTTGGACTTTCCACCAACTAGACCCACTAGTGTATTTATGACCCATTTGCACTATAAACACTCATTAGAGGTCAATACTCCCAACTACTCACTAAAAGCTAGCGATTAAGGTTCTAAGACTTCCATCAACACATAAATAGGGTGTTTTCATACATAATTTAACCCACTAGGTCAAACCTACCCATTTGACCCATTTCAAGTCCACCATGAACCCTAGAACCAATTTTATTTACAACACAAGTAGGCTAGTGAATAACTAACCATTATAGACTCAATAACAGCAATTATTACCTTGAAACCCTAGGTTAGTCATCCTTGAGTCCTAATGACTCAATCTTACCCAAAACCCCCAAAATCACCATTAATGGGTTTTGTGTTCATCACTAACCCAAGTTCTAACCTTTAAACAAATTAAACCAAGGAAATCAAAACTAGAACTTACCAACACAACCGAATTGTAGCTAGTGAGGAGATGAACAACTTTATAACCTGAGATAAGACCCGAAACTAGCTCCTTCTTCCTTTACTTGAGCTTTCTCTCTCTAAATTTTGGGTTTCTCTTACTAGAATTAAAGTAGGATGAAAATGGTTGTTGAAAGTGGTGTTATGACTCACCCAAACCACTGATCTGTGACCTTAACTCGTCCCCAAGTGAAATTACCTCAATACCCATCCAAAATATCTAATTAAAAGAAAAAGAACCCGGCTACAAAAGTGGTGCGCGGCGCGCTCCTTTAAGGGTGCGCGGCGCGTACTATGGTCTGAACAGATTCTGATCACAGTTTAATTACACACAGTTCCCCTCGCTTTATGTACACTATATACACTTCTGTACGATAATAACTAGGGTGTTACAACTCTCCCCTACTTGAATCGGAGCGCGTCCTCGCGATCCAAGCTGAATGACAAGCAGGAAGATAAACCAACACAAATTCTTCGGGTTCCCATGTAAATTCGGAACATTTACTACGACGCCATTGGACCTTGAAGGTCCTCACCTCTTTGTCATGCAACATTTTTACCTTCTCATCAAGTATAGCTATCGGCTCCTCAACATACTCTAACTTGTTGTTTAATTAGATCTCATCTAATGGCATCCATGATGAATCATCCGCAAGACACTTACGAAGATGGGAAACATGAAATGTATTATGGATCCCCGCAAGCTCTTCGGGTAATTCCAAACGATACGCAACTTCACCAACACCAGCTAAAACCTTAAATGGCCCAATAAACCGAGGAGCTAACTTTCCCCATTTTTGAAACCGAATAATACCCTTCATGGTGAAACCTTAAGCATCACCACATCGCCTTCTTCAAATTCGATCGGTCGCCTACGTTTATCGACGTAAGACTTTTGTCTATCTTGCGCCGCCTTTAAACGAGCCCGAATCATATCAATTTTGCTATTTGTCTTCAATACCAAGTCGGTGCTCCCGACTTCCTTTTGACCCACTTCGCCCCAACAAATCGGGGTTCGACACCTCCTAACGTATAACATCTCATATGGTGGCATTCCAATACTAGAGTGAAAACTATTATTGTACGAGAATTCCACAATGGTAAATGTTCGTCCCAACTACCGCCAAAATCAATAATACACGCACGTAACATATCCTCCAATGTTTGATTCGTACGTTCGGTTTGACCATCCGTTTGAGGATGATACGCCGTACTCATATTCACCCTCGTACCCATGTCTTCATTAAACTTCTTCCAAAATCGAGAAGTAAAACGTGTGTCCCGATCCGAAACAATAGACGCGGGAACTCCATGTCTCGATATCACCTCTTTAATGAACATCTTCGTGAGTGCCTCCGACGATATTGCTTCTTTAATAGGAAGAAACAACGCACTCTTCGTCAATCTATCGACAATCACCCAAATAGTGTCAAATTGGGTTCTTGCCATTTTCGGTAACTTGGTAATAAAATCAATGGTAATATGCTCCCACTTCCACATTGGAATTTCTAGCAGTTGCAACTTACCATACGGCTTTTGGTCTTCGGTTTTAACTAGCAAACACGTGACGCATTGCTCAACATACTTAACAACGTCGCGTTTCATGCCCGGCCACCAATAATCTTTCTTCAAATCGAGGTACATCTTCGTCGCACCAGGATGAATAGAATATTTAGACTTATGCACTTCATCAAGAAGCACCTTTCGGAAGTCACCCATCTTTGGCACCCATACTCTTTCTTGAAAATACAACAACCCGCGCGAACCCATAGTAATGGATTCCGATTGCCCCACGATTCGTTCCGCATGCTTGTTGTGAACATAAGCCTCTATTTGAACTTCACCAAGCTTTTCGAGAAAATCGTTAGTAATAATCATACGTAACAATCCCAATCGTAACGCCGGGTGGTGACTCTTTCGGCTTAATGCATCCGCGACCACATTCGCTTTGCCCGGATGATAGAGTATCTCACAATCATAGTCCTTCACCACATCTATCCATCTACGTTGACGATAATTCAAATCCCGTTGATCAAAAAGTTGTTTCAAACTCTTGTGATCCGAATAAATCGTACACTTGACACCATACAAGTAATGGCGCCAAATTTTCAAAGCATGGACCAATGCCGCTAATTTGAGATCATGAGTCGGGTATCTCTTTTCATGTTCCTTTATTTGGCGAGAGGCGTAAGCGATGACTTTACCTCGTTGCATTAGAACACACCCGAGCCCATTCAAAGAAGCATCACAATAGACCGTCATATCCTCTACACCTTCCGGCAATACTAAGACTGGAGCTTGACACAATTTCTCTTTCAATAATTGAAAAGCAATTTCTTGCTCGTTCTCCCAATTGAATCTCGTATTCTTCCTTATCAACTTAGTTAATGGTGAAGCAATCTTGGAAAAGTCTTGGATAAATCGACGATAATAACCAGCCAATCCGAGAAAACTTCGGATTTTCGTAGGCGTAGTCGGTCGTCCCCAATCCTTTACCGTCTCTATCTTCCTCGGATCCACTTGAATACCATTCTTGTTCACAATATGGTCAAGGAATTGAACCTCCCTTAGCCAAAATTCACATTTTGAGAATTTAGCATACAACTTCTCTCTTCTCAACGTCTTCAATACTTCACGCAAGTGGTGTTCATGCTCCGTCATGCTCTTAGAATAGACAAGAATATCGTCAATGAAAACAATTACCGACTTGTCCAACATAGGTTGGCACACTCGGTTCATAAGATCCATGAACGCCGCCGGTGCATTCGTAAGACCGAAAGACATAACCACAAATTTGAAATGCCCATAACGAGTACGAAAGGCCGTTTTCTCGATATCTTCCTCAAGGACTCGCATTTGATGATAGCCGGACCGTAGGTCAATTTTTGAGAAGTACGTAGCGCCTTGAAGTTGGTCGAATAAATCGTCAATCCTAGGCAACGGATAACGATTTTTGATCGTCACTTTATTTAACTCCCGATAGTCGATGCACATATGCATACTATCATCTTTCTTCTTCACGAACAAGACCGGAGCACCTCATGGCGAAGCACTCGGTCGAATAAAACCCTTCTTAAGTAACTCTTGAATTTGATTCAACAATTCTTGCATTTCCGTTGGTGCTAAACGATAAGGAGTTTTAGCAATGGGAGTAGCTCCCGGAACCAACTCAATGCGAAATTCAACTTGTCTTTCCACCGGAACACCCAGTAATTCGTCCGGAAAAACATCTTCAAATTCACTTACCACCAGAATTTCACGAATGGGTGGTGGCTCATCACGAGTATCGATAACATGGGCAAGAAAATCCATGCCACCATTAACAAGGAAACGACGTGCCCGTGCAAAAGTGCATATCGGCACAAGTCTTCTACGCTTATCGGCATGAATAATTAACTCTCCCCCGCTTGGGGTCTTCACACGAATAGATTTTTCATGGCACAAAATATCGGCTCTATTATGATCGATCCAATCCATACCAACCACGATATCAAAATCACCCAAAGTCATCAGAATGAGATCAATATTAAAGTTCTCGGAACCAAATACAACATTACAATTCTTACATACATCAACCACTAGCACCGTCTTGCCATCCGCTATTTCGACTTCTACTGGACTACTTAACTTAGCTAACGGTTTATTAAGTTTAGGCGCAAATTTTGGAGACACAAACGATAAATTTGCACCGCTATCAAATAGAATCCTTGCCGGATTAGAGTTAACCATGAAAGTACCTAAAACGACTTCATTGGATTGCTTGGCTTCGTCATTGGTCATCAAATAATTACGTCCCCTAGCCGACCCCGCCGCCTTCTCCATTCTTTTAACTTGATCATTTCGGAGTCCGGGACACTAGCCAATTGATCATTCCCCACATACTCGGGGCAAAAACGCACCTTTGCGAGAAAGTTGGTTTTGAGAGTGTTTAGGTCCAAAGACCCTTGACGCATGCTCCTTAACTTGTTGCGCAATTTGGAAAGATCCTCTTGCGTACGATATTCAAGGAAAAACTCTTTCTTGAAATCCGCCCAAGATAACCCTACAAAAGCCGCATCACCCACCATATCAATTTTACCATCGAGCCAATCTTTAGCATGTCCCCTCAACAAACTAGTAGCAAGTCTAGTCTTCTTCTCGGGTGGGCACTCGGTCGTGCGAAAACAACCTTCAACATCGGAGAACTAAGCCGCACTTTTCATGGGGTCGGGATCCCCGTGAAAGTGAGGAGGCTTAGTCTCCAAGAAGTTCTTATAGCTAAACTCCAACTCGCCCACATTTTGTGGTCTAGGAAACCTCTTTTCAACTTCTTCTTTAACGGCATTAGTCATCTGTTCTTGAATCATATCAACAATTTGTTCCGAAACCGACTCTTCGAATATTTGTTTAACCCTTCGTGAGAAAACCAAAACATAGTTTTCTAAAGCGGTCTCGATCTTGGTAGTCATCTCATCTTCCTCTACATGAGAGGGACCACCATTGCCATTCGTATTCGTTCATTTTCTCGTCTTCATTCTAAAGATTAAAAACGGATTAGACATCACCAACAATTTAATACACATATATACCTATGCATATGACCGCACAAACACCACATCCAGCTCGATACTTGTCGCACATCCTTGCTTGACTTGACTTGCAACCGTAATAGTGGTCGCGACTCACTATTACGCTCACATGCCGTGCCATGCTCAAACGTATCACAATCATCTTGCTCGATGTTCAAAACGATATCACATGATTAGTAACATCATAACATAGCATAGTTGTCCACTTATGCATCAAAGAACTGGCCAAACCCCGCACTGACCCGTAGTCCTACAAGTCCCGCATATAATTCCACAACACAAAAGTCTTAATCTAGGCGCCTATCTCAAGTCACCTAAATCCCTTAGACCATGCTCTGATACCACTTGTAACGACCCAACCCGTTAACCAACCAAAACTGCGAAATAAAAAAAAAATTCGAAGCAGGCCTGCCCAGGCTGGGTGCGCGGCGCGCACCCCTACCTGTGCGCGGTGCGCACAGGGCCTGGCAGCCCGCTGTCCAAAATGTTCCATTTTCGTAAAAAAGATCTAACACTTCCCATCATTTTTAGGCGAAATACTTTTCACATCATATTAGTAAAAGTAAAATAAGCACGAATCAATGATAAAATAAGTTTTACATTGCGGGGCCCACATATGCCCAAAATGCCATTAAGTACGAAATACGAGTTTCGACCACAAAAAGTTTAATTTCCAAACGTCACTAGAGCATGGTGTTTGGGGTTAAACTACCCAAATCTTGGTCGAACTTCCAAAAAGCTAAAACCCCCGAGGCGCCACTAGTCCAAGCGAATACCTTTTCCTTTAACCAAGCCGGATCCTAAAAAGGTAAACAACGAGAGGGTAAGCTAACGCTTAGTGAATGCAATAATTATACATATACATATATAATACACCTACTTGAAAGCACTTACACAATTACCTCATACACGCTAGCAATTTATATAGCATACCATCGTAAGTATAACTCTAAACCCTTCAAGATCACAAGCTAGTATCACAATAGCATATATATAACCCGAATGATATAATATACTACAATACAACGCGTAATTAAGGTTAACCAACACACAAGGGAATGGTACTTCGAATTTCCCATTGGTGTTCATAACAACCGTTAGTGTACAACGAAATATATCACTAACCCCGAGGTGACACGGACAACGAAATATTCGTTCAAGCAATCGTTAGTGTACAACGAAATATATCACTAACTCTTGGGCAATTTGGACACGAAATATCCATCGTTAGTGTACAACAAAATATATCACTAACTCTTGGTGGTATAGACAACGCATACCCGGCCCCTCTCCCGCCCTACAAATAGATACATTATATACACACATATATAATAATTCCACTCACCTTGTCGACTTGGCGAGATTTCCAATAACACTTGTAACTTCAAAGTGAGTCACCTAACACACTTAATTCTCTATTAATTCACATAATAAGTTGGACTTTCCACCAACTAGACCCACTAGTGTATTTATGACCCATTTGCACTATAAACACTCATTAGAGGTCAATAATCCCAACTACTAACTAAAAGCTAGCGATTAAGGTTCTAAGACTTCCATAAACACATAAATAGGGTGTTTTCAAACATAATTTAACCCACTAGGTCAAACCTACCTATTTGACCCATTTCAAGTCCACCATGAACCCTAGAACCAATTTTATTAACAACACAAGTAAGCTAGTGAATAACTAACCATTATAGACTCAATAACACCAATTATTACCTTGAAACCCTAAGTTAGTCATCCTTGAGTCCTAATGACTCCATCTTACCCAAAACCCCCAAAATCACCATTAATGGGTTTTGTGTTCATCACTAACCCAAGTTCTAACCTTTAAATAAATTAAACCAAGGAAATCAAAACTAGAACTTACCAACACAACCAAATTGCAGCTAGCGAGGAGATGAACAACTTTATAACCTGAGCTAAAACCCGAAACTAGCTCCTTCTTCCTTTACTTAAGCTTTCTCTCTCTAAATTTTGGGTTTCTCTTACTAGAATTAAAGTAGGATGAAAATGGTTGTTGAAAGTGGAGGTATGACTCACCCAAACCACTGATCTGTAACCTTAACTCATCCCCAAGTGAAATTACGTCAATATCCTTCCAAAATATCTAATTAAAAGAAAAAGAACCCGGCTACAGTAGTGGTGCGCGGCGCGCTCCTTTAAGGGTGCGCGGCGCGCACTATGGTCTGAACAGATTCTGATCACAGTTTAATTACATATAGTTCATCTCACTTTATGTACACTATATACACTTCTATACGATAATAACTAGGGTGTTACACGTTGGTATATGGATTAGATATAAAGGATGTGTAATTTTGTTTACATGTAAATAAGTCATGAATGATTACAAATATTTTTGTATTTTTATGAGATATTTCATGCTAGTTGCCAAATGATGGTTCCCACATGTGTTAGGTGACTTACATGGGCTGCTAAGAGCTGATCATTGGAGTTTATATACCAATAGTACATACATCTAAAAGCTGTATATTGTACGAGTACGAATACGGGTGCATACTAGTAGAATTGTTGATGAAACTGAACGAGGATGTAATTGTAAGCATTTTTGTTAAGTAGAAGTACTTTGATAAGTGTCTTGAAGTCTTTCAAAAGTGTATAAATACATATTAAAACACTACATGTATATACATTTTAACTGAGTCGTTAAGTCATCGTTAGTCGTTACATGTAAATGTTGTTTTGAAGCCTTTAGGTTAACGATGATGTTAAGTGTTGTTAACCCATTGTTTATTATATCAAATGAGATGTTAAATTATTACATTATCATGATATTATGATATATTAATATATCTTAATATGATATATATATACAATTAAATGTCGTTACAACGATAATCGTTACATATTTGTATCGTTTCGAAATCATTAAGTTAGTAGTCTTGTTTTTACATATGTAGTTCATTGTTAACATACTTAATTATATGTTTACTTATCATAATACCATGTTAACTATATATATATATATATATATATATATATATATATATATATATAATATATATATATATATATATCCATATATATGACATCATATAGTTTTTACAAGTTTTAACGTTCGTGAATCACCGGTCAACTTGGGTGGTCAATTGTCTATATAAAGCCTATTTCAATTAATCAAGTCTTAACAAGTTTGATTGCTTAACATATTGGAAACACTTAATCATATAAATATCAATTTCATTTAATATATATAAACATGGAAAAGTTCGGGTCACTACAACACATGCTTTCTTTATGCTCCCTTAATGCTGAATGGGATGCAGAAACTCGTGGCTGTGCCATTGTTATGTAAAAAAAATGGTATATTCTGATTATAATTTATTTATCTAATGTTATTATCTGTATAATAATTATTGTATGTTGTGCTTTTAGTTATTACTCCGCTCGCCACCTTGCGTTATACCAAATTTAATGAACTGCAATTTGTATCTGAAAAATTGGTTGATGAGACGCTTGAGAAAAGTTTATGTGAAAATGAGCTTGAAGATGAAGATGATGCTGCTTTAACTCGAACAAATTCAAGGAAACATCGTGCTGCTGGTAACCTCTCTTTTGAATCAATAGCAGAAGAAAATCTTTATTGCTTTTTCCATATGCCTAGCAATGGTAGTTATTATAATGTTGATCCTGATAAATATCCAATATTGAATTGTGATTCATCCTATCTGGATTGAAAAAACTTTTTAAATAACAATTGTTATGTTAATTCAGCCATGGCATCTGAAGAAGCAGCACAAAGAAAGCTTTCTCTTCCGCCATCCGCTCAGTGTAGCAGAATAGGGGAAAGCAGTTCTTAAATTAGACTTCCTAATTTGGATACCGCTGGTTTGACATCTATTTTGGCTGGTCCTCCTGGTAGTTATGAGGATTTCATGAAATATCTTGAAGCCATGCTGTCTCCTTCACTCACTAATTTCTTTGAGAGTTTATATGATGGTGATGCCCGAAAATGTCAGGCACAGGGTATTATCTGGAATATTGCCTCTGAATTTAATAATCTGAAATGTTTAGAACGTTCTGACCAAGTTCACCGTGACAAAGCTGAAAAAATTGAAAAAGATGCAGAGGCACTGAAAACTGCCAAGTTTCATGACCCGTCCTAATCCATCTGGACGAATACATTACATTTAGTTATATCGCGAGGTACTTGACCTCTATATGATATATTTTACAAACATTGCATTTGTTTTTAAAAGACAAACTTTCTTTACATTGAAAGTTGATGGCATGCATACCATTTCATAATATATCCAACTATAATTGACATATTAATAATATTCTTGATGAACTTGACGACTCGAATGCAACGTCTTTTGAAATTTGTCATGAATGACTCCAAGTAATATCTCTAAAATGAGCAAATGCACAGCGGAAGATTTCTTCAATACTTGAGAATAAACATGTTTCCAAGTGTCAACTAAAAGGTTGGTGAGTTCATTAGTTTTCATAATCATTCATTTCCATCATTTTAATAGACCACAAGATTTTCATTTTCATTTCTCATAAATATATGTCCCATGCATAGAGACAAAAATCATTCATATGGATTGAACACCTGGTAACCGATATTAACAAGATGCATATAAGAATATCCTCTATCATTCCAGGACATCCATCGGACATGATAAAAACAAATTCGGAGTACTAAAGCATCCGGTATTTTGGATGGGGTTTGTTAGGCCCAATAGATCTATCTTTAGGATTCGCGTCAATTAGTAGATCGGTTTACTAATTCTTAGGCTACCAAGCAAAAGGGGCATATTCGGCTTCGATCATTCAACCATATAATGTAGTTTCGATTACTTGTGTCTATTTCGTAAAACAGTTATAAAAGCAGCGCATGTATTCTCAATTCCAAAAATATATATTGCAAAAGCATTTAAAAAGGGAGTAATGAAACTCACAATACTGTATTTTGTAGTAAAAATACATATGACAAAACTGAACAATGCAGGGTTGGCCTCGGATTCACGAACCTATATCATGTATATATATTAACACATTATAATATAAATCAACTAAGTGTATATATATTCTGTTATGTATTAAGATTAATATTCTTATATATAATTTCATTAATACTTATAATATGTATGTTACTTATTTGTTATTTAATTGACGTTACATCAATAATATTAGTTAAAACCACATTTTATGTAATATTAGTATACTTTATATATTTTTTAATATAAATATCTTTTATTTGCAAAATTAATAATATGTAGTAATACTAGCTTAAGGATCATGATAATAAGGATAGTAATAATAATAGTAATAAAAATGTTAATTTTAAAAATGATAATTTTACTAATGATAATATCTTTAATAATAATGTTATATGATAGTTTTATTAATAAAATGATACAATAATAATAATACAAATAAAATTATAATAATAATTATAATGTTAATAATAATAATAATGATATTAATAATACTTGTGTTAATAATAATGTTAATGATATTAATAATAATAATACTTTTACTAATAATAATAATACTAATAATGAAAATAATAACAATAATAATAAATTACAACCTTAAGAGTATAAGCTTCAAAAATAAAAAATGTCTATGCCGGGACTCGAACCCGCAACCTCCCGTTAACACAACACATACAAAACCATCTCTTCTATTCTATTTTTCTTTCTAATTTTCATTCGCAGCTTAAATTATTTAACCCATTAACTGTTTTCCCTATTTCTTCTCCTTTTTCTAAAAAAAATGACGTAGCCAGGGATCGAACCCGTGACCTCTCGATTAAACCAAACATCCCTAACCAATGCACTGCTTCATACTTTTCTGTTTTATTTAGCTTCTAAAATTGTTTTAATCCCGTTTCCTGTTTCCTAATCATCCTCATCATTTACACCATGATAAACATTATGTTTATGATCTTCACAGGTTCATTATCCATAACATGTATCCATTTTTCCTAATCACCAACTATCATCACGGTCTCGTTATCAACTAATTACATTCATCATCAACGCTATTAATTTCCGGCTACCATCTTAATTTATCTATATCATCGTTAATGTACAGTTTTCGATCCACTGAACACAGCGGCCCAACTACAAGAATTTTTGCAACTCAAACCAATAGCCCAATAACAGGCCCAAAATTCAATCGAATAAGCAGTCCAGCGGTTGGATATATTGACGTCAGGAAACAATTATTAAGAAGTAAGAAAACTCCAACGAATAAAATTATTAACACTTCATTAAATCGTCATCCTCACATCATTTTCCATTATCCTAATCATAATGGACAGCTTGCAGGCAACTTCAGAAAAAAAAATAATACTTTGAAGGATTACATAACTAATTAAGTATGATCCTAAATATCATCCTTTTCACTTTAATTATTTCTTTCATATCCACCTCACCTTATTTAAATGGTAACATAAATGGGTAAGTACTTCAGCATTAATGGCAGCACTCTACTTCGATGAGTGTGTGTGATTTCAGCTGCAAAACAGAAAGTTTTAGTAGCGGTGGAGGTGGGGTTTGTAATGGTGGCAGTGGAGTTCCCGGATCAAAACAGAAATGGTAAACCGAACTGCAGTAACAGCGTAGCATCTTAATGGTTTGATGATTAAGGGTGGTCCTTGGTTGTTGGATTGGAACAATCAGAAAAACAAGAACATATGGATAGATGATAATAGTGGTGGTGGTTTTATAGTGGTTCAAAGGTGTGATTATCATTGGTGTTTCAAGGTGTCTTGACATGAAAATAGAAGAATAACGCAGGTCACTCGAAAGAATAAGTGGGTTTGAAGGTTTGATGAATTGGTGATCGAAGTGGTGTGACTTTTTGTTTGTTACATCAAAATCAACAAAGATGTTTGGTTTATTCTGGATCAGGCAACCACAATAAGTGTTATTCGTTGGTTCTTGATGGTTCTCGGATTGTATGAAGTAGAAATGAGTGTGTTATTTGTGTTATTGATCTTTGACACTAATAACAACAAGGAGATGATCGATGGTGTCATGGTGGGTTTTATGAGTCAAGGGTAATGGCAACAAAAATAGTAGCAACAGGAACGAAGCAACAATGAATGGGTTTGATTACGTGGTCTGCAGCATGTCACTAGCCTTCAATCGTTTCTTGATTAAGTTTATTGGTATTGAGTGTTGATCGAACAAGAATTTTGAAATAATAACCGAAAAATTGAAATCACAAAGGAAGATAGTAGTTACTGATCAAGTGGTGTTGTGGATGGTTGGAATGGTTGAGTTCAACTAAGGTGTTAGGGTTGGTGTGGATTGAATGGTTCTTGTGGAGATTATATCTTATCTTAAAAACAGTTTGTGGTTTTAGTGAAGATGGTTTTTGTTCAGAGTGGTGATGATAAAGGAGATATAGATGAAGTGAAGGACACAAAAATTCAAACACAAAGTCAATCAATCATATACAGTAAACTTTGATAATAATACACAATCATGGATACATGTGATTTAGTGGAGACAAGAAAGATTCAATTAGAAAGAAATTTAGATAAAATAATAAAAGCAGGTGGGATTGAAAACCGATTTTGTAACTATCTATGTCCATAAATTTTATTTAATTAATATTAATAATTAATAATAATTATGTTGATGAAATTAATAATAAATAAATACTAACAATAATAATAGAAATAATAATAACACTAATGATATTAATATCAAAATAATAATAATAATAATAATAATAATAATAATAATAGATATAATAATATTAATAATATTAATAATAATATTAACAATAATATTAACGATAATGATAAAGATAAAAATAAACCAATAATAATAATGCTAATACTTTTTAATGTAACAAAATAGTATTACCACATAATTATTAATGAATTAAATTATTATAAATATATGTATATATATTATTTACAATTTATGTTCGTGAATCATCAGAAATAGTCAAAGGTTAACTGAATCCATGTAAATAGTTCAAAAATTTTAAGACTCAACATCACAGACTTTGTTTATCGTGTCGAAATCATATTAGATTAAAGATTAATTTTGCTCGGAAATTTCCAGGTCGTCACACTAAGCTTGAGTTGGAATCTGCTGTTGCCACAAAAATGCTGCAGAGGCTCGTTATATGGAAATCGCAACAAAGGAGAAATGGTATCTGCATAAAATTGATACATTAACTCAGTCTACAACATCATTGAAGGAGCAACTAGAACTAAGCAAGGGTGAAACCCAGCAACTTATTACTGGTGTGCCAAAGATTATAAAGAATGCCTTTGCTTATAAGAAATTAACTGAGCCTTTTGATGAATTTATAACTATTGCGCTGGACGCTAAACGGATAAGTTTTCTGGATACTTTGAAAAAGGATTTGCCTGATTTTCCAAAAGTTTTACCTAAATCACTTATATCTCAGTTGAAACCTGATGCAGAAGACAAACTTAAAGTGATAAGTGATCAAATAGAACATCTGTCATTTCCTGAGTTAGAAAATTTGTGTAATAATGCTGCTACATCGGTAGATGATGTTTTAAATTTTAAATTATGATCGATATTGCTTGTATTATCTGTTAGTGTATATTATATATGTTTTTACTTTGTTGTTAATTTTGCCAAAGCTTTATATCTTTGATTTAAACAATCAAAAATGATGACTAGTCATATATTGTTTGTATTATTTTTACATCATAACGGTCGTAGATACATTCTATTGTCTGGATGTTCAGTGGATTTCTACGTTATCCGCTGCCATTTCAATCTTTTGTGTATGATTGAACTTTTGCCACCGAAGAAAAAACTTTTCTTTTGCAGGCAGGGATGATACACAGCTTTGTGACATCTGATAAAAATCCTTTGCCGGATAGAAGATTATGAATAGTATGCTATAAGAATTTTATCTGAATTCTTGTTCTTTTTAAAGAAATTTTTACATATATGATTGCATCTCATATACTAAATAGTTGATCATGCTATATGAACTTGCAATACTACACATAAAATTTCTTTAAGCTCATTGCGTTACATGTTCTTAGAATTTCTTCAGCGGAGGGCGCTGCAAGGGTATATGATCCGTTTGGATGTGCCCTTATGATTTTGTAGGGACCTTCCCAACGTGGGCCTAACTTCCCTTGCTTTTCCTGTCTGGTTGCTTCATTGTCTCTCAACACTAAATCTCCTTCTTTAAATTGAACATATCTGATACGTTTGTTGTAATATTTTGCCATTTTTTGCTTAGCATCCGCTTGACGGATAGAGACCATGATCCGCCTTTCTTCTAATAAATTCAAGTTTTCACGTAAAATAGATGAATTACTTTGTGTCGGAACACGGATTTCAGCTGGTATTACTGCCTCAGTACCATATACTAAGCTGAACGGTGTTTCACCCGTGCTCCGTTTTGGCGTTGTACAGTGAGCCTACAAAATATATGGTACTTCATCTACCCACTTAGTTTGACTCAAACCCAATCTAGCCTTTATGCCTGCTACTATTTCCTTATTTGTTACTTCAACTTGACCGTTGGCTTGTGGGTGAGCAACTGAGGTAAATGTTTGTTTGATGTTTAATTCTTCACACCAGCTTTCGAACGGATTATCTGCAAACTGTTTACCATTATCACTTACAATTTCATTTGGTAAACCATATCTACAGACGATATCATTCCACACAAACTTTTTTATATTTTCACCCGTTATCTGTGCTAACACCTTTGCTTCAACCCACTTACTGAAAAAATAAATTACAACCACTAAAAACTTTGCATTTCCTAAACTTCTTGAAAATGGCCCCACAATGTCAATTGCCCACTTACAGAATGGCCATGCAGATGATACTGAGATTAAATCATACTTGGGTAAGCGTTGGATGGTTCCATGCCGCTGACAGGCATCACATGTTTTGATTACCTCTGTTGTATCTCTGTAAATTGTTTGCCAATAATATCCTTGTTGCATTATCTGTCCAACCACGGTTCTATAACCAGAATGTTGTGCACATAAACCTTCATGCATCTCTCTTACAACATCTATTGCTTGATGCGGTGTTAAACACCTTATATTTGTTCCACTGAAGGATTTTCTATAAAGTACCCCGTTTTCCAGGACGTAAAGCGGAGCACTTACCTTTATCCATCTTTCTTATGTGACATCAGTTGGCAATGTTCCGTCCTGCAAATATTTCACATAAAGAGTCATCCAACACGGTCCCCCTTCCTCAACTGTTGCCACCACTACCTTTTCATCAATGGATTTATCTTTTAAAACCTCTACCAAAACCTTCTTGTGCAAATGATCAAATGTTAGCATTGCTAACTTGCTTAAAACATCTGCCTTTTTATTTTTATTTCTTGATATCTGCACAACTTCCAGTGTTTCAAAATTTTTTGAAATGATCTCAATTAATTGTAAATATTGTTTCATAGAGACATCATTTGCTTCAAATGCTCCATTAACTTGTTGTGCTACAATCTGAAAGTCTACATATGCACGTAAATGTTTTATTCCCATCTCAGTCGCTATGCGGTGGCAGGATAGGAGTGCCTCATATTTTGCTTCATTGTTGGACGCATAAAAACAAAACTTTAGTGCATATGTATGTTCTTCCCCTTCTGGACTGGTAAGCACTAATCCTGCATCAACTCCTTCCTCACTTGATGCACCATCAGTGTGCAATTCCCACACGTAATTACTGTTTTTAACATCTTGCAAATAATCTATTTTTTCTGTTGTTTCTAATAGAAAATCTGCTAAAATTTGTCCTTTAACTGCATGTCGCGGTGAGAAATTTATTTCATAATCTCCCAATTCAATTGCCCACTTTGCTAGACGTCCTGAAGATTCTGGATTTCTTAAAATATGCTTTATTGGCTGATCTGTCAGGACGAGAATTGAATGTGCCTGAAAATAACGTCTGAGTCACCTAGCTGTGTGCGTTAAAGCATACACCAATTTCTAAATTGGCGGATAGTTAACTTCACTTTGTTGAAATATCTTACTGACAAAGTATATTGGCATTTGTATGTCATTCCGTTCTGCGATTAAAACTAAAATAATGGCCTCTGTGGATGCAGCCAAATACAAAATTAGCATTTCTCCTGCTATTAGGACAGTTAAGGTAGGCAATTCCTTTAAAAGTTGCATAATATCCTGAAAAGCTGTCTCAGCTTCTTCTGTCCATATAAAATCCTTTTTGTTCAAACAACTTTTTATGACCTTCATGAATGGTAATGATCGATCTGCTGCTCTAGATAAAAACCTTGTTAAAGCTGTCAATCTTCCATTCAAACTCTGCACTTCTTTCTTTATTTTTGGAGATATCATATTTTCAATTATTTGAATCTTTTTTGGATTAGCCTTGATTCCTCTCTCTGTAACAATATGACCTAAAAATTTGCCTTCTTCCACACCAAAAGTGCACTTCTTGGGGTTCAACTTCATATTGACCCTTCGTAATGATTCAAATGTTTCAAGAGTATCTCTGAACATACTGTCTTTTGTATGACTCTTGATAACAATATCATCAACATAGGCTTCTACATTCCTGCCTATTTGATCTTTAAACGCTTTATCAATTACACGCTGGTAAGTTGCCCATGCATTCTTTAATCCAAAAGGCATCATGATGTAGCAAAAAATTTCATCTAGTGTGTGGAATGTTGTTTTATCTTGATCTCGTATTGCCATTGGGATTTGATGATATCCTTTGAATACATCCAAAAAAGATTTAAATTGATATCCACTGACGGACTCTACTTTCCAATCGATTTATGGTAAAGGGTAGTTGTCTTTTGGACATGCTTTATTTATATCTGTGAAATCTACACACATCCTCCATGAATTATCTGGTTTTCTAACCATCACTGGATTTGCTACCCATGTTTGGTATTTTACTTCCCTTAATATTCCAGCCTCCACTAGTTTTTTAACTTCGTCTCTGAGAAAATTTGTTCGATCGGGAGCCATACCTCTTTTCTTTTGACATACTGGTGGGATATTTAGATTCACACCAAGCTTATGTTCAACTATATGGCACGGTACTCCAGTCATATCGGAATCTTGCCACGCGAAAACATCTAAATTGGTTGCTAAAATTTTATAAAGCTTTTCCTTTGTTGCTTTTGCTAGTGTGTCTCCAATAATGATTTTCTGATATGGAAACTCTGGATTTGGTGATACTGACCCATCTTCATGAACAATTAGAATAATAGTTGTTCTATTTATTTGTACACATTCTATTTTTCTTCTCCGTTCAGCGTATAGCGTGGCGATGCCAGCCGGTATGAGAAATTTCATCATTTCGTGTACCGTTGACGTCACAGCTCCAAATGTCATCATAGCTGGTTGTCCTAAAATGACATTATACTGTGAATTTTCTTTGATAACTAAAAACTCGATATGAGCAGTTCTTTTGAATGGTGTTTTTCCCAATACTACTTCTAATACTATGCTTCCCTCTGACCATGACGGATCATTAGCAAAACTTTCTAAGGGAACAAATGTATCCTTTAACTTTTCCTTAACTCTTTTCGGTAGTTGTACAAAACAGTGCTCATACATGATATCTGCACCAGCTCTAGTATCAGTATATATCCTTCCAACAATACAATTTGCTATTCGAGCTTCAATCACTACAGGAGCATCAGATGGATTGGTATTAATCATGGAAGGAAAAGTAATCAATTCCTGTTTCCAATCTTCTAATGCTTCTGCTTTTCTTCGTTGTCCGGCTTGCCATGAGTGTATCATGTTTGCTTCAATAGGTATCGTCTTATTTTTACGCCTTTTGGTGCTCTTGAGAGTCGAGTGATCCTTTAGAACGGATGGCACCATTTGTTGGTACGCTTTTTCGTATAGCGGCTGTAAGGTACCAGTACAAGACAATAACTGCTCAGCGTGTGGCGTATAATGTTGATTGATGTTTGCCCTCGAGAAATAATCTCTGCAGACCCGGAACACGGATGAGTGATCCATGGAGTGGCCTCAATCAATCTGAGGATCAATCTGAAATTGATCCGTATAGTGTACTGCTGCTAAGCAGCTAATGTGCGTTTAGAGTGAGAAAGAACTGTGCGAGAGAGAAAGTATCACACCCCCAAATAGGGCCTGGGTGAATGTGACATCAATATCAAAAATACCAACATATTATGTAATGAGAACGACACTATATGATAAAAACAAACTTTATTGAGTACGCAGCGGAATGAAATGGAATGTCGTTACAAGAATTGAAATTACAAGAATGTAAATAAATGCATAAATAATAAATGTGACTCTTTCTTCAAGACCTAGAGTCCAAGTAGCATCACATAGATAAGAGTAAGCTGAGACAAAACATGCTAAAGTGTCAACCAAAAAGGTTGAGTGAAGTTCATAGGTTTAACAAAATAGTTGACCGTTGTTTAGACCACAAGAATTTTATTTATAAAAGTAGATCTTACAGGGATCTAAAAGTAAGTGCCAAGTTTGTGATATTTAGACTAAATAGTTTCAAAGTTTGCCCCGTGATAAGTTGTACTGTCCTTGTCGGTTTGAATCATTATTAAGTAATACAATGACTTGGTCAATTGTATTGGGGACGTTACTCCCGATAGGCCTACCCCTAATAATTAAGAATGAGTTATGTAAAAGTAATTAAAAATATCACAGTGGGGACTTGCAGGACATAGCCAGGTATAGCACAGTTTAATAGTTGGTACTTGTGTCAAAATTGTAAATATTAAAAGCAGCATGTGTCTCACCCTAGTAAGTTTAAATAAATTACGCAATAGTAAGTGGGGCTATAAAGTTCACCTTAGTAAGTATGAGAAGAGTTTGTTATTCCTCGGAACAGAAGAGTTGGATGAATGTGAGCAGAAAGTCAACCTAATGACATTTAAGAGTAGTTAAATGTTTTCCTAAGTTTAAATAAAGTATGCAAGTATTTAAGTGTAGTTTGTTTTACTAAGTTCCCATTCTTAGTAAGTTTTCCATTTTTAGTAAGTTTCCATGTTTAGTAAGTTAGTGTTGAATACTAGTGAGTTGTCCTTAATAAGTCCACCACTTATTAAGTGTGTAGGTGACTAGGTGTTGTTCACTTAGTGAGTGTATGATTACTATAGTCGGGTTTTATATTGTGCAACATACCCAAACATCTATGCCATCGGCAAGTCACTCGAATGATCTATTGTTACCGGTTGGCCCATGATCTCTTGACCAGAATCTAAGTCTTGGCATTCGAGATCCACAAGCGTCCCATAATGGTACCAAGGATCACCCTAGGCTACAAGTAGCGTAGACGTTCAAGTAATCTCACGTTATCGTGAATGACCATTGTAATCGTAGGTTATAATCTTATAATATAAGTATTATTATATAAGTAGTACATTATAAGTGTTAGTAGTAGTATAAGGGTATAAGTGTTAGGTAGTAGTATGTAGTATATTAGGGTTTAGTAGTATTAAATGTTTTAAATAGTATTTTAGTATTATTAGGTTTAGGGTTTAGTAAATGATTAGATTTAATGATTAAATGATTAGGTTTAGTAATTATTATTATATGATTAGGGTTTAAGTAATTAATGATTAATAATTAAGAAATGATTAGGTAGTGATTATTATATAATTAGGGTGATATAATTAATGTTTAGGGTTTAAGTAGTATTAGGGTTTTATATTATTTAATGTTTATGTATATATAGTATGTATATGTCGTGTATATATGTATGTATATATAGTTTTTTATTTTTTTTATGTATATGTAGCCGTAGATATATATATATATATATATATATATATATATATATATATATATATATATATATATATATATATGTGTGTTATATATTTGTTTTTTTTTACAATTAATAAACATGAGTAATAACATAAACATGATTAAGTTTTAGGGTTGTGAAGATCTAAACATTTTTTTTAAAAGCCGTACATGTATGTGTATGTATATGTTTATATTTTTTTATATATGTATAAGTATACGTGGTATATGTATATATATATATATATATATATATATATATATATATATATATATATTTTGTATATTTTTGACAAGATTACATGCATGTTAATGATCCAAATAATTAGGGTTTAAAGATTCAACAAAATTTCCTTTTTTTTATAATCGTGTATATGTATATGCATATTGTTTATATATTTTTTTTTACATGAACGATATGAATATTAAGAACAACAATGAATATGATTATGAATATAAACATAAATTGAAAGATAGAATTTAAAATATTTGGATCTAGGGTTATACCTTGATGATGTTTGATGAAGATTAACAAAGAAAAGATGAATATTACTTGAAGATGAAGATCAAATAACCCGAATAACGAAGAACACACTTGAAGATCTTGATGAACACGAAGAATAACCCCGGAAAATAAGAAGTAATTAACCAAAACTTCAAAAAGGTGGTGGAGGTGTTGTGGTGGTGGTTTGGCCATGAGCCAAGAGAGGGGGAGGGAGAGGGAGAGATTAATGAGGTGATTAAGTGAGTATGAGATGATGAAAACCCTTAACCTAGGTCCCTATTTATACACACACACATGGATCATTCTAGAGCTAGGGGTAAATTAGGAATACTTGTGGCAAACGTCAAGATTAGGGTTAGGTTTAAAATGGGTGTTTTGGTCGTGGGTTTGGGGGGCAAAATGGTCTTTCTGCCTTGCCCAAAATCGGCTAGGGTTAGAAGAAAGGAGGTGGAACTTTTTCTTTTTAGACCTTGTACATTTGCTTGGTTAAAATGGCTCCTTGTGTGTTCAAGTTTAAATGTTTAAAGGCTACAAGTTTTAGAGTTTTACATTTTGTTCAGGGAAGTTAATAAGATTTTATTTTCATCTTTTATAAACTTTTCAATTATTGTACAAAGTTAATTAATATGTTTTATAATTCTTATTACTTAGCAATTGTTGATTAAAGTTTAAACATTAAGTTTTAATTATATTGTTTGGGTATTTAATATTGGAAGAAATACAGAATGGAAAAATGAGGGTCGTTATAGTACCTTCACGTTACTAGAAACTTCATCCCAAAGTTTTAGGTAGACTTCTCGGATGCATCAGCGTTTGAGAAGAGATGGGGATATTTTCGTATCATTTGGTCTTTACGTTACCATGTATATTCGGGGCCTCTACGCGAATTCCAATGGACTTTAACGATAGGTATGTTGCTTTTACGCGTTTGTTTAACCTCTTCATTCATAATATCTATAGGTTCTTCAACGAAGTGCATTTGCTCATCAATGCGGATATCATCCAAAGGAACAACAAGTGTGTCATCAGCAAGACACTTTTTAAGATTCAAGACATGAAACACATCATGTACTTGGCTAATTTCAGTTGGTAGTTCTAATCGGTATGCCACGGAACTGACTCTTTGAGTGATTGTGAAAGGTCCAACATTTCGTGGACTGAGTTTACTTCATTTACCTAAGCGGATGACACCTTTCCAAGGGGATACTTTCAACATGACTTTATCTCTAACTTGGAATTCTATATCCTTCCGATGCTTATCAGCATAGCTTTTTTTGTCGGCTACGGGCAGTTTCTAATCGTTTCTTAATCTGAACGATCTTTTCGGTAGTTTCATGAATAATTTCAGGACCAGTTAAATGTCTGTCCTCTAATTCATCCCAGCACAATGGGGATCTACATTTCCATCCGTATAAGGCTTCAAAAGGTGCAGCCTTAATACTTGAATGATAGCAGTTGTTATAAGAAAATTCAGCTAAAGGCAAGTGTCTATCCCAACCTTTGCCAAAATCGATTGCACAAGCACGTAGCATATCTTCCATTGTTTTGATGGTTCGTTCACTTTGACCATCAGTTTGCGGATGATAGGATGTACTCATGTCGAGTTGAGTTCCAAGAGCAGTTTGCAAAGTTTTCCAGAACCTAAAAACGAATCGACTGTCGCGATCAGAAATAACTGAGATAGGAACTCCATGACGTGAGACAATTTCTTTAATATAGAGTTGCGATAATTTCTCCATCTTGTCGGTTTCCTTGATCGGTAAGAAATGTGCAGATTTTGTAAGACGATCAACTATGACCCAAATAGTATTGTTACCGTTTGAAGTCTTAGGCAACTTAGTAACAAAATCCATAGTGATACATTTCCACTTCCACTGTGGGATATCGAGTTCTGTCAACAGACCAGAAGGCTTTTGATGTTCAGCCTTGACTTTCAAATAAGTGAGACACTTACTAACATAAGTGGCAATGTCGGCTTTCATGTTAGGTCACCAGTAGAATTCCTTCACATCGTGGTACATCTTACTGGAACTGAGATGAATAGAGTACCTAGTTTTATGAGCTTCATCCAAGACTAGATCACGAAGATTACCGAAGCGAGGAACCCAATTTACCAAAGTACCGTGTACCATTAGCTTTTGCTTGGAGTTGATTCTCGAAACCGATAGGTCCTTCACCTTCGATAAGTGTTGGTTTAATAGCTTCAAGTTGAGCTTCACAGATTCATGATATAAGATTCGATTTGATTTTCTGGTTTTAAGCGCGAACACGTCTAACATTGTCTTTTTGACTAAGGGCATCAGCAACTACATTTGCTTTGCCAGGATAATATCGAAGTTCACAATCGTAGTCATTTAATAACTCAATCCAATTCCTTTACCTCATGTTTAATTGCTTATGGTCAAAGATATGCTGAAGACTTCTATGATCGGTATACACCATGATTCTAACCCCCTAGAGGTAATGTCTCCACATCTTTAGTGCAAATACCACGGCTCCTAATTCCAGGTCATGTGTGGTATAGTTCTTCTTATGTTTCTTCAACTGTCAAGATGTATAGGCAATAACCTTTTCACGTTGCATTAAAACACAACCAAAGCCTTGCTATGAGGCATCGCTGTAAACAACAAAATCATCAGTACCTTCAGGTAAAGATAGAATCGGGGTTGTGGTCAATTTATCCTTCAGAATCTTGAAAGCAGATTCCTGTTCTTCGGACCACTCAAACTTCTTCCCTTTGTGAGTCAACTTTGTAAGGGGTTTAGCAAGGAGGGAAAAATCTTTTATGAATCTTCGATAATAACAGGCAAGTCTCAAAAATTGACGAATATGCTTTGCAGTCTTTGGTATCTCCCAGTTCTGAATAGCAGTAATCTTAGCTGGATCGACATGTATTCCGTTACGATCAACAACATGTCCGAGGAATTGTACGGTTTTGAGCCAAAACTCGCACTTTGAAAACTTAGCGTAGAGTTGTTCCTTTCGTAAAAGTTCAAGAATTATGCGCAAATGCTGCTCATGTTCCTTCTCACTCTTTGAGTAGATTAAGATGTCGTCAATGAAAACAATAACAAATTTGTCGAGATATGGTTTGCAGACATGATTCATAAGATCCATGAACACGGTGGGAGCATTAGTTAAGCTAAAAGGCATGACACAAAATTCATAGTGCCCATAACGAGTAAGAAAAGCAGTCTTAGGAATATCATATTCCTTGACCCTAAGTTGGTGATAACCGGACCTCAGATCAATTTTTGAATAAACACTCGACCCTTGAAGTTGGTCAAATAGAGCATCAATACGCGGTAATGGATAACGGTTCTTGATAGTAAGCTTGTTGAGTCTGCGGTAATCAATACACATCCTTAGCGTACCATCTTTCTTTTTAACGAATAGAATAGGAGTTCCCCATGGGGACGAGCTTGGATAAATGAAACCTTTATCCAATAGTTCCTGGAGTTGGTTAGAAAGTTCCTTCATTTCGGAAGGTGCTAAACAGTATGGTGCTTTAGCATCAGGAGCAGCACCAGGAGATAAATCAATCTGAAATTCGACTTTTCGAGGAGGTGGAAGACCAGGAAGATCTTCAGGAAATACATCGGGATAATCTCTAACCACCAGTACGTCATCAATAAGCTTTTCCTTTGGTTCGACTATCTTAACATGGGCTAATATCGCGGGATAACCTTTCATAAGGTATTTACGGGCTTTGATGCAAGAAATGATGTTGAGCTTGGAACCACTCTTGTCACCTTGAATGACGAGAGTCTATCCATTTCCCAATGGAATATTAATGGTCTTATCGAAACACAAGATTGCAGCATGTAATGGACGTAACCAGTCCATTCCAACTACGATATCGAAGCTTTCTAACTCGACCGACAAAAGGTCAATCTTAAATTCTTGGTCGGCTAGCTTTTGATTACAGTTTTTATAGATGTGATCAACTTTCATAACTTTTTCGTTTGCTACCTCTACCAGTCATTTAGTTTCTAGGGGTTGTGGCCTCTCAGTGAATAAGGTACAAAATTCACTAGACACATAACTCTTATAGGCACCCGTATCGAATAAAATGTTTTCGTAGCAATTATTGAAAAGAAACATACCCGTAATGACTTCATCTTCCTCACGGGCTTCCTCAGCCGTTATGACAAATGCACGGCTCTTCGCATTGGTGGTATTGGCTCAAGTAGCAGGGGTATCTTTCTTCTTCGGGCAATGAGGACTAACATGCCCCTTCTCTCCGCAGGTGTAACAAGTAGGAGGAGCTTTAGCAGGAACAACAGCTTTATCTTTCGGAGGAGTCTTACAAGTCTTAGCTACATGTCCCACTTTCTTACATAAAGAACAAGTAGCTGTGCACCGCCCTGGGTGGTGCCTTTCACAACGAGCATAATATGACTTAGTCCCTATGTAACCGGTCCTAGTACTATCAGCTGGCTTCTTAGCAATATTCTGGTTTGAACCCTGAGACGGCTCAAATTTTATTTTACCATCACTACTCTTAGTATCAACTTGCTTACTAGCCAAAACTCTTCTTCTTTTGGCCATCATCAGATTTTGAGCCATGAGAATCACTGTATCAAGGGTAACTTTCTCAGCAGCGATAACATTTCCCTGAACATCCTCAGGGAGACCTTCAATGTATCTTTCGATCTTTCTCGACTCAGTAGGAAACATTTTAGGACACAAGGTAGAAAGCTCTAGAAAATGATTAGTGTAGCTTTCAATGTCGGTACCCTTAACTTTAAGTTCCCAGAACTCGGTTTCAAGCTTTTATACATGACTTCTAGGACAAAACTTAGTAACCATCATGCCTTTGAGTTCATCCCACGAGGTTGCATTAGCATTATCGATTCCCACAGACTTAGTATGAGTGGTCCACCAAGTCAGAGCTGAAAGGACCCGTTCATATACATTATAAACAATTCACAATAGTTGATTTCATTGTGAGGTACTTGACCTCAATATGATACATTTTACAAACATTGCATTCGTTTTTAAAAGATAAACTTTCATTTACATCGAAAATTGATGGCATGCATACCCTTTCATAATATATCCATCTATAATTGACTTAATAATAATCTTGATGAACTCGACAACTCGAATGCAACGTCTTTTGAAATATATCATGAATGACTCTAAGTAATGTCTCTAATATGAGCTAATGCACAGCGGAAGATTTCTTTCATACCTGAGAATAAACATGCTTTCTGTAGAGACCCGTCCTAATCAATCCGGACGAAGTCCATATCGATTATAAATGATTCACAACAGTTGATTACATCACAAAGTACTTGACCTCTATATGATACATTTTACAAAACATTGCATTAGTTTTTGAAAAGACAATCTTTCATTACATCGAAAGTTGACGGCAGGCATACCATTTCATAATATATTTAACTATAATTGACTTAATAATAATCTTGATGAATTCAACGACTCGAATGCAACGTCTTTTGAAATATGTCATGTATGACTCCAAGTAATATCTCTAAGATGAGCAAATGCACAGCGGAAGATTTCTTTCATACCTGAGAATAAACATGCTTTAAAGTGTCAACCAAAAGGTTGGTGAGTTCATTAGTTTAACAAAAATAATCATTTCATAATTTTAATAGACCACAAGATTTCATATTTACATTTCTCATAAACGTACGTACCATGCATAGAGACAAAAATATCATTCATATGGATTGAACACCTGGTAACCGACATTCACAATATACATATAAGAATATCCCCATCATTCCGGGATCCTCCTTCAGACATGATATAAATTTCAAAGTACTAAAGCATCCGGTACTTTGGATGGGGCTTGTTGGGCCCGATAGATCTATCTTTAGAGTTCGCGTCAATTAGGGTGTCTGTTCCCTAATTCTTAGATTACCAGACTAAAAGGGGCATATTCGATTTCGATCATTCAACCATATAATGTAGTTTCAATTACTTGTGTCTATTTCGTAAAACATTTATAAAAATTGCGCATGTATTCTCAGCCCAAAAATATAAAGGGTAAAAAAGGTAAATGAAACTCACCTATTGTATTTTGTAGTAAAAATACATATAACAACATTGCACAAATGCAGGGTTGGCCTCGGATTCACGAACCTATATCAGGTATATATATTAACAAATATAATAACATTTAAACAAGTTCGTATATTAATATTTATTAATAAATAACTTAGTTACATCTAATTAGATAGTTTAAATAAATGCTTAAAATTTAAATATTAGATTCATATTAAAGTGTTTTAATTAAAATATATAATGTATTAAAGTTTATATATATATGAATATATTAAGATATTTTCATATATTATGTGTAACTTAAATAATAATAATACTTTAGTTTTAAGATATTATTATGTAATATGATATATGTATATAATAAATATGGTTTTGTAAAAACATTATTTTTTGATAATATAATAATTATAATAATAATAGTAATTCTAATAATAATAATAATAATAATAATAATAATAATAATAATAATAATAATAATAATAATAATAATAATAATAATAATAATAATAATAATAATACCTAATATAAACAACACGCGTTCTATTAGGGTTTCCCCAAAAACAGATCAAGATAGCAGAAGTACCACAGAGAAGGGTTTCATCATCGAGCAATCGTTCAAAAATAAAATTATCATCATCCTCATCATCATCTTATCTTCCCTTCCACATCATTATCATCGTCAATCGAGCACTCAATTTTTTTATTGGTATAGTTACAATAGTTTGAAATTAGATTTCAATTTCCCATGAGTCCGTATGATTTTGTGTAACCCTAACTGTAATTTATTATGAATTTGTTTGTAATTTGGGTTTTTAAGTGGCTTCTGTTGAATGAGGGGTGTATCGAAGCTATTTCATAGCAGAAGAACTCGTTATGGTATTCGACGACTCCGGCAGTTAGATTCACCTCATTTGACGCCAAATTTACACCGTCGCCCCATAGACCGTTGACATCATTACCATTGCGTATCGGTATTTGTCAAAAACTTAACTAATTAAAATTCATTTTCCTATTTGTAAGTTCTGTTTTACCTCTAATCTTAGTTATAAACCAATTGCTTATGATTCGAACATAATTCAGTAATTGTAGTAGCAGTAGTTGTATGAATTTAATTATTTGTGTGATCTTCGTATAGAACAGAAATAGAATAGGTAGTTATAGGACGATGATGATGAAGGTGTATTATTTTGATGGTGGGAATGATACCATTTGTGTGTGAATTGACTTAGAATTAGTAGTAGTAATGACTAATTATTATATGTGTGTATTTGCGTTGGTGTTCTTATATGTGCAGCAGGTTTATCAAATCGCAAGATAAGGTAACGGGCAGTGGTAGCTTGAGGTTTATTGGTGGTTGGTTTTGTGCAGCCCATGAACGAAAAGTATATGTAGTTTTGTGTGAGGGGGTTTGATATAGTGCACAATATGAAGTGGAACAAATTGTAGGTGTAGCAGTTTCAAGATACGGTGTTGTTGTTTGGACAAACAAAAAGGAAGTAATAGCAGCAACATATGTTAGTATTTTAATGGTGCCGGTTGGGATTTAATGCGAACAGAGAATAAAGTAGTACCGCAGTAGAAGTTACCTGCAATTCGTGACGTGTTGTGGTTTCAAACAAGGGTAATCGCAGCAGCAGAAGTAACTAAGGTGGAGAGGTGGTTTGGTGTTCTCTGGTGGTGGTGATTTTAATGGGGTTCGAATAAACCGAGATCAAAGGAACACGTGCATTAGCAACAGCCGAAGGTTTGCAGGTTGTGGTCGTGGCTTCCCAGTTAGACAGAAGCCGAAAATAGAAGTTACCAGTGGCAGTTGGTTACAGAAGAAGATGAAAGAGCAAGAAAGATGGTCATGGGTCAAAGTGGTTCATGAGTGAATTGGTTCAATGTATATGTATGTATATATCAATAATATAGGTAGATAAAGATATATGAAGGTAGATAAATATAGATAGTGATAGATTGTGATAGCTAACAGAAAGGTGTACTAGTGTGTAGTAAAAGAGATTAATAAATGGAATTTGAGTTCGATTTTTGTGGCCATCGAATATATGGAAGATATATAATAGGAGACTTATAAGTGGTCTCTTTAGTAGTGATGTTAAATCATACAGAAAATGCAATCTATATATATATACTATAGATGTTAAAGTCCAACACTAAAAACAAAGGAATATATATACCGTAAGATTTGTTGAAGATGAAATTGATATTCTTTGAATATGAAAATAGAAAAGAAGTAGAAATAAGAACAATTTAAATGATGATGGTTGTTTTGTTAGTAAGAGACGAGTAGTCTCAGTAGGCAAACAAAATTAGTTGTTGGATGATAATGATAAGTAGGGTACCTATATATATAATAAGATAATTAAATTACATTCAATCAACTAATATCAATACCCATCAATTAGTTAGTGGCAAGGGAATCAAACATCACACACTCATTATATTTGTTATATTTATATATTTGTTTTGATAGTTTATAATTAGTATTACTAATAATTATTATTATTATAACTATAATAATAATACTATCAATGTCATAAATATTAATAACACAAGTTTATAATGATATAATAGTAGTAATATTATTACTAATGATAATGATAACAATTACCATGAATGTATAGTAATAATATTGTTAATATCAATAATTCGAATTTTACTAATATTATTAATAACAACAGCAATATTAATAATAATAATAATAATATATATCAATTTTCATATATTAACTTATTCATACCAAATTTCAAATATTATATATATATATATATATATATATATATATATATATATATATATATATATATATATATATATATTTAGTTGCTTACAATCATTTGTTCGTGAATCGTCGGAAACAGTCAAGGATAAATGAATACATGATTACAGTTCAAAGTTTTTGAAACATCAATATTACAGACTTTGCTTATCGTATCGAAATCAAATAAGATTTAAGTTTAAATTTGGTCGGAAATTCCCGGGTCATCACAGTACCTACCCGTTAAAGAAATTTCGTCCCGAAATTTGAGTGAGGTCGTCATGGCTTACAATAAATATATTTTCCTAACGAATATGAGCTGATAAATAGAGTCTTATCATTATTGAATAATATGGATAAAACAATTCGATTACTCGAAGCGTAAGAGTGAAGCTATCACAAAAGATTGAAATAGGAAAAGTAAAGATTCGTCTTAACTTTTGACAGAGTCAGGGTTGAATTTTGAAAGTAAGGTGTATCTTAACTTTTGACGTAGTCACGATTGAATTTAGAAAACAGTATGCGTCTTAACTTTTGGCGTTGTTTTGGTTGAATTCCGGAATTCAAGGGATATAAAGAAAATTTTCGAAATCTAAAAGATTTGATTCTTTGGTGAATAAAGGAATTAAGATCTCTATAATTAAATACGAGAATCTGCCTCGATTACTCTGTCTGATATTTCCATTATAAATTAAGCTCTTCCGTTCCATTATTCTCACCATTCCTATACTTTCTTTCTTAGTTCATATATCCAAAAGATTGTGAAAATGCTTAATCCAGTTCTAATCTTTGATATTTTTCTAATTATCAGTTCTGTCATCCTTCTTTTCAATCTTCCATCAGAAGAATCTGTTTACTTCTACTATTACCTTGTGGTGATACTATTCTTAATTATACCGTGTCTTTATATTACTATTCGTATTAATATCCACGGTTTGTAATCTCCGTGTTGTTATTGGGCTTTATATTTTCCCTTATATATCGAAGCTTCATGCTCTTAGTTTTCTCTTCCCGACTTTAAATCAAGCGAATAATGATCCAGAATTCCTAAATGTGGAGTTTCAAATGAATTTAATGTTCTAAACAAGAAAGAATGTAATCGCACGATTTGATTTGTCAAATTACCCGAATCTCTGAGAATAGAACTATCAAGAATATATTTTCTTGATATGTTCAGAAGTTAAGTAGAATGAGAGAGTTTTGTAACATGGCACGTGATGACGTTATGATCTGTGAATCATCACGTCCCATTAGAAACTCAGCATGACTTACTGTAATATAATCACGGTGATCAAGTGTCATTATATTATACTAACTCATGCATCAATTCCCAACATTACTTCAAAATCATTCATAATTTAAACTTGAAGGTTTACAGAATATAGAAACTAACAGTTTCTATATGATGTAACACTGATAGCATGAAGAGATTAATGATTTCTGATAAGATTAGTTATGAAAATATATTCAGAATATCGAGGATATTTATAATGAGAGATACGATAATATCTCGGAATATCTAAGATCAAAGGATGATAGAAACTATTGTCTGCAAGGGTTTAGAGTAAAGAGCAAGATATTCACTAAAGACTTTAGTAGACGTTGAATCATTTGGATTCTTTGAAGTCAAACTTATTCTTTGTGATTTGTCCACAGCTTTCTTCATAGTTTCGCATAATCTGCTTTTCGGTACTAAATTTTCTATTGAATGTTTCCAACATAATGATACACAGGAAGCACGAAGAGGTATATAATTTCGGACGAGAATATTTATGAAAATATTCTCTGAAATATCGAAGATATTGATGATGATATTTTGGAATTTCTAAGTTCGATGGTTGATGAGGAAGATTTTCCGCAAGATTTTAACATGAGTACGGAGCAAGATATTCATTGAAGGTTTCATCGGATCCAGAATTACCTGGATTCTATGAATATATGGTATGGTACTTGTATTTGTCCTTGGTCTCCTTCGTGGTTAGCTCACTCCGTTTTCCTGTTCCAACTTTTCTGAGCTTTTCCAACATACTATTCTTTATCATCAAACTTTCGATGATTAAGGTCGTTTACGGTTGTCTATGGTTTCTGCTGCTTCATTCAGCTTTTTCAACATTCAGAGTATTGATTTGTGACTGAGTGCTTTTCAGAATTTCAGACCAAGATATCATAATTCTAAGAGATAAATGTCATACATATAACTGTTGATGTAGATATGCTGTGAGTTTTCAAAGTACCGATTGCTGATTCATGGTAATTGTTATGGCAGTTCTCGTTACAAGATGCGGATGAGTATATGATAGGGTTTCAATGGATAAATATAGTGATTTATCGGAGAGGTTTAAGCCAAGGAGCAATGAGGTTGCTGGTAAGTTTACTGCTAATGTGGTGGAATATAAACGGTTCCCCGGTAACGATGAAAAAAGGTAAACTTATATATCAAAGTTATAATAAGACTTATTCGAATGAAAGGTCGATGTACTAGCTGGAGCTGTGACAAAATTTGCTACTTTGAAAAGGGATCGTAAAATTATTTTTGCTAATAAATGCCAAAGGATCTGACGCGGCTACGTGTTAAACTTTTACTCAGTTGTTGAGAGTTTCTCAGGTGCATAACTAGATGCATAAATCTTTTCTTCCGTAGATGAAGTGTGGTTGATTCATCCTATCATTTGAGGTGTTTTCAAGAATCATGAGAAGTTTGAACGCAGATTGTAATCGTCAAGATACAAATGAGGTTTAAGATGAAATCAAGTGGCAAACTTGAAGAGATGTTTAGTTTCATATGTTATAATCAATATTTTAATTCATTTTAATTGTCCAATTTTATTAGTCCATAGTCGATAATCCACAGTTGACAGTCCAATAATTCATATATAATTTAATATATAATATTCGAATTAATTAATATGTATCGTGACCCGTGTACATGTCTCAGACTCGATCACAACTCAAACTACATATATTATTTTAGAATCAACCTCAACCCTGTATAGCTAACTCCCGCATTACGGCATATAGAGTGTCTATGGTTATTCCAAATAATATATATAGATGGGTCGATATGATATGTCAAAACCTTGTATACGTGTCCCGACATTTAAAATGCGTAAAATAAATAACAGAATTTAAATGACGATAAATAAAGTGCGTAAAGTAAATAAAAGAAATTAAATGACGATAAATAAAATTGCGATAATTAATTTGCGATAAATAAAATGTAATCAGTTAGCTAGGAACAGTTAGCTAGGATTTTGTTAGCGTGGATTCTTAACAAAAATTTCTCATAGTTAATTTGTTTGTTTCTAACAAATTTTATTTTGTCCAATGTTTTCTTCATTATGCCACTTGTCGAATTCTGATATGTCAAAATACAAATATGAAATTGAATGAAAATGGTTATTCTGTGGCGAACGGATTCGTATAGCTGTGGTTGCAAGTAGGATAGTAAATGACTGTTGAATCAGATTCGAAGAATGTACAGTGTAACTTATAAATGCGAAATCTAAATATTCCTCGGGTATTACCTACCCATTAAATATTTTTACCATTAACAGTTTGTACAATAAGAATTTTAATTACAATCTTTATGAAAACATATATACATATATATTTTCTTCAGACGTAATTATGGATTTAATGAGTCAATGTGATATTAAACTCGACAGTTTTACGGCTAGAACGAGGGTACATAATCTTTAAAATATTAGAGATTACATAATCACCATGAAGGACGAAGATAGTTTATGTAGAACGATTCGTAAAATGATTCGTAGAACAATGATTATGCTTGAGGTATAGATTGCGAGGTTGAGACGTGTGATGATGTTGTTGTTGTAGGTACTCCTTGGTATCCATGGTGCGTATGACGTTGATGTTCGAGGTATAGATTAAGACGTTGAGGTGTGGGATGCGGATGTTGATGTTGGTGGTAGTACTGGTTATGCTGCTGGTGCTGCTGCCGGTGTTTGTAACCTTCGCACCATATTCTCTAAAGTCACTACCCGAGCGCGAAGCTCGTTGACTTCTTCTATTACACCGGGGTGATTTTCGGTTCGGACTAGCGGATAAATATAATCTAGAATTTGGTATAGTATATAATCGTGGCGAGATACTCTGGAAATGAGAGAAAAGATGGTGTTTCGAACAGGTTCACCGATAAGTGCTTCAGGTTCTTCGCCAATAGGGCAATGTGGCGGATGAAAAGGATCACCTTCTTCTTGTCTCCAATGATTGAGGAGGCTACAAACCCATCCCCAATTCATCCAGAATAGATGATTACTAATTGGTTGATCCATTCTGGTCACACTACTTTCAGAGCTTGAGTTGGATTCCATTTCGGAATCTGAGGGACTTGAACTAATGACGAATTCCATTTCATACGATTGAATAAAGGATTTTTTTAGATATGAAATGATTTTTTTGGCTAACGGATGGTATTCTTAATTACATAGAATATCCATATATATAGAACAAAAGGTTTCGTAGATTACGGAGAAATTTACGGGATACGCCAGGTAAGGTTTACAGTAACAGATAAGCTAAAATATGAATCTTGTCTATACACTATTCATGCAATCAATGCAGCAAGACGTGTCTAGACTAAGAATGATAAGCAGATAATTTTCGACACAAAATGATAAGCAAAACTTTTTGACATGCAGACCAGGTCGAAGTCCATACTTACTAATGCATTCTAACGACTATCAGTTAGACTCACTAATGCAAGACCTGGTTCGCTAAGACCACCGCTCTGATACCAACTGTAGTACAGTTGGGGACAATCACCGTCCCACCCAGTGCCTTCCCAGCTAACTACCTGGTGACCACTGAGTGTACCTCAGATACTGATTTTAGGGCCTACCTCTTGGCAATTTCCAACCCTCGTGAGGGATAGCAAGGAGTAAGAGCCAATGCTTCGTCACAGGTAACACTGTGAGAACCTCCTTTACGAATATCTGCCACACATGGACGACGTTATACCAGCTCTGATACCAACTGTAGAGACCCATCCTAATCCATCCGGATGAAGTCCATATCGATTATAAACAATTCACAACAGTTGATTACATCGCAAGGTACTTGACCTCTATATGATACATTTTACAAACATTGCGTTCGTTTTTAAAAAGACAATCTTTCATTACATCGAAAGTTGACGGCAGGCATACCATTTCATAATATATTTAACTATAATTGACTTAATAATAATCTTGATGAACTCAATGACTCGAATGCAACGTCTTTTGAAATATGTCATGTATGACTCCAACTAATATCTCTAAGATGAGAAAATGCACAGCGGAAGATTTCTTTCATACCTGAGAATAAACATGCTTTAAAGTGTCAACCAAAAGGTTGGTGAGTTCATTAGTTTAACATAAATAATCATTTAATAATTTTAATAGACCACAAGATTTCATATTTCCATTTCTCATAAACATACGTCCCATGCATAGAGACAAAAATATCATTCATATGGATTGAACACCTGGTAACCGACATTCACAATATGCATATAAGAATATCCCCATCATTCCGGGATCCTCCTTCGGACATGATATAAATTTCGAAGTACTAAAGCATCCGGTACTTTGGATGGGGCTTGTTGGGCCCGATAGATCTATCTTTAGAGTTCGCGTCAATTAGGGTGTCTGTTCCCTAATTCTTAGATTACCAGACTAAAAGGGGCATATTCGATTTCGATCATTCAACCATATAATGTAGTTTCGATTACTTGTGTCTATTTCGTAAAACATTTATAAAAATTGCTCATGTATTCTCAGCCCAAAAATATAAAGGGTAAAAAAGGTAAATGAAACTCACCTATTGTATTTTGTAGTAAAAATACATATAAGAACATTGCACAAATGCAGGGTTGGCCTCGGATTCACGAACCTATATCAGGTATATATATTAACACATATAATAACATTTAAACAAGTTCGTATATTAATATTTATTAATAAATAACTTAGTTACATCTAATTAGATAGTTTAAATAAATGCTTAAAATTTAAATATTAGATTCATATTAAAGTGTTTTAATTAAAATATATAATGTATTAAAGTTTATATATATATATGATTATATTAAGATATTTTCATATATTATGTGTAACTTAAATAATAATAATACTTTAGTTTTAAGATATTATTATGTAATATGATATATGTATATAATAAATATGGTTTTGTAAAAACATTATTTGTTTGATAATATAATAATTATAATAATAATAGTAATTCTAATAATAATAATAATAATAATAATAATAATAATAATAATAATAATAATAATAATAATAATAATAATAATAATAATAATAATAATAATACCTAATATAAACAACACGCGTTCTATTAGGGTTTCCCTAAAAACAGATCGAGATAGCAGAAGTACCACAGAGAAGGGTTTCATCATCGAGCAATCATTCAAAAAGAAAATTATCATCATCCTCATCATCATCTTATCTTCCCTTCCACTTCATTATCATCGTCAATCGAGCACTCAATTTTTTTATCTGTATAGTTACAATAGTTTGAAATTAGATTTCAATTTCCCATGAGTCCGTATGATTTTGTGTAACCCTAACTGTAATTTATTATGAATCTGTTTGTAATTAGGGTTTTTAAGTGGCTTCTGTTGAATGAGGGGTGTATCGAAGCTATTTCATAGCAGAAGAACTGGTTATGGGATTCGACAACTCCGGCAGTTAGATTCACCTCATTTGACGCCAAATTTACACCGTCGCCCCATAGACCGTTGACATCATTACCATTGCGTATCGGTATTTGTCAAAAACTTAACTAATTAAAATTCATTTTCCTATTTGTAAGTTCTATTTTACATCTAATCTTAGTTATAAACCAATTGCTTATGATTCGAACATAATTCAGTAATTGTAGTAGCAGTAGTTGTATGAATTTAATTATTTGTGTGATCTTCGTATAGAACAGAAATAGAATAGGTAGTTATAGGACGATGATGATGAAGGTGTATTATTTCGATGGTGTGAATGATACCATTGGTGTGTGAATTGACCTAGAATTAGTAGTAGTAATGACTAATTATTATATGTGTGTATTTGCGTTGGTGTTCTTGTATGTGCAGCAGGTTTATCAACTCGCAAAATAAGGTAACGGGCAGTGGTAGCTTGAGGTTTATTGGTGGTTGGTTTTGTGCAGCCCAGGAACGAAAAGTATATGTAGTTTTGTGTGAGGGGGGTTTGATATAGTGCACAATATGAAGTGGAACAAATTGTAGGTGTAGCAGTTTCAAGATACGGTGTTGTTGTTTGAACAAACAAAAAGGAAGTAATAGCAGCAACATATGTTAGTATTTTAATGGTGCCGGTTGGGATTTAATACGAACAGAGAATAAAGTAGTACCGCAGTAGAAGTTACCTGCAATTCGTGACGTGTTATGGTTTCAAACAAGGGTAATTGCAGCAGTAGAAGTAACTAAGGTGGAGAGGTGGTTTGGTGTTCTCTGGTGGTGGTGATTTTAATGGGGTTCGAATAAACCGAGATCAAAGGAACACGTGCATTAGCAACAGTCGAAGGTTTGCAGGTTGTGGTCGTGGCTTCCCAGTTAGACAGAAGCCGAAAACAGAAGTTACCAGTGGCAGTTGGTTACAGAAGAAGATGAAAGAGCAAGAAAGATGGTCATGGGTCAAAGTGGTTCATGAGTGAATTGGTTCAATGTATATGTATGTATATATCAATAATATAGGTAGATAAAGATATATGAAGGTAGATAAATATAGATAGTGATAGATTGTGATAGCTAACAGAAAGGTGTATTAGTGTGTAGCAAAAGAGATTAATAAATGGAATTTGAGTTCGATTTTTGTAGCCATCGAATATATGGAAGATATATAATAGGAGACTTACAAGTGGTCTCTTTAGTGGTGATGTTAAATCATACAGATAAGGCAATCTATATATATACTATAGATGTTAAAGTCCAACACTAAAAACAAACGAATATATATACCGTAAGATTTGTTGAAGATGAATTTGATATTCTTTGAATACGAAAATAGAAAAGAAGTAGAAATAAGAACAATTTAAATGATGATGGTTGTTTTGTTTGTAAGAGATGAGTAGTCTCAGTAGGCAAACAAAATTAGTTGTTGGATGATAATGATAAGTAGGGTACCTATATATATATAATAAGATAATTAAATTACATTCAATCAACTAATATCAATACCCATCAATTAGTTAGTGGCAAGGGAATCAAACATCACACACTCATTATATTTGTTATATTTATATATTTGTTTTGATAGTTTATAATTAGTATTACTAATAATTAGTATTATTATAACTATAATAATAATACTATCAATGTCATAAATATTAATAACACAAGTTTATAATGATATAATAGTAGTAATATTATTACTAATGATAATGATAACAATTACCATGAATGTATAGTAATAATATTGTTAATATCAATAATTTGAATTTTACTAATATTATTAATAACAACAGCAATATTAATAATAATAATAATAATAATAATATATATCAATTTTCATATATTAACTTATTCATACCAAATTTCAAATATTTATACATATATATCTATATATATATTTAGTTGCTTACAATCATTTGTTCGTGAATCGTCGAAAACAGTCAAGGATAAATGAATACATGATTACAGTTCAAAGTTTTTGAAACATCAATATTACAGATTTTGCTTATGGTATCGAAATCAAATAAGATTTAAGTTTAAATTTGGTCGAAAATTCCCGGGTCATCACACTTTCAAGTGTCAACCAAATGGTTGGTGAGTTCATCGGTTTATCATAAAACAATAAAATTCATCATTTTGATAGACCACAAGATTTAAATCCTGCATGGTACAAATGGGCTCGAATCCTATACCCACCTGTAATGTACATGCGATATCTTTTAAATACAGTACATCTTTCTCGTGTACGAAATCATCTTTCATAAATCTTAGTAACCGTACACATATCTTGTGCAAAAAAATAACATACACAAAACCTGTATATAAAATCATTCTCTCGATACATAACATTCACTTTTCATTGCTTTCATAGCTTGGCTTGGTAACCGACCTTAACATATAATGCGCATAATAATATCCCCAAAACAGAACATCTCGTCTATATCATAATCATATAAACTTCGAAGTACTAAACACCACGCCCACTAGCCCTTCCGTCTAGTGAACATTCTGGGTGGGGGTGTTAAACCCGGTAGCTACCTTTAGGATTCGCGTGAATTAGGCGTGTACTAATTCTCAAAATTAGTGATGTTCCCTAATTCTTAGGTTACCAAGCAATAATAATCAGGGGAAAAATATTCATATCAATTGTGGCAATTATCACGTCCACATAATTCATTGGTGGCAATTATCACGTCTACATAATTCATTCGAGGATTGTTTTGCTTGTGTCTATCTCGTCAAACATTTATAAAAGCATTTCATGTATTCTCAGTTCAAAATGTATTTCAAAAGCATTTAGTAAAGCAGTTGTAATAGTAGCGCATGTATTCTCAGTCCCAAAAATGTAAAGAGTAAAAGGGAGCAAATGAACTCACCTAATGTATTTTGTAGTAAAAATACATATGAGTATATTGAACAATGCAGGGTTGGCCTCGGATTCACGAACCTATATCAGGTATATATATTAATACATATAATTATAATCGAAAAAATTTATTCTTAGTTTATATATCGCTTATAATTAATTTGTAATAAATGTATTCTTATTTTGAATTATTTATTTGTTATAATAATATTGTTAATGTGAAAATACTACTAATGATATTTTATTATATTAATATAGATGTTAATAATTAATAATAATACTAATCATAATAATAATATTAATGATCATAATAATATTAGTAATTCATTTAAATCATATCTTAATTATAATTTTAATCAGTCTCATTAAAATATTTCTATTTATACTTCTTATTTTTATGTTTATAATCTTATTAAGAATCCTACATTCATAATCTTAATTATATTATTAATGATAATATTCATAAAATCAATATTAGTATTAGTGTAACAATAATAATAATAATAATGATAATAATAATAATAATAATAATAATAATAATAATAATAATAATAATAATAATAATAATAATAATAATAATAATAATAATAATAATAATAATAATAAAATTAATAATAAAATTAATAATAATAAATAAAAACGATAAAAAAACTACCTTAATGCAAAAAGTCCAACAAAAAAAATAAACACCTCTGTCCGAGCTTGAACCTGCGACCTCCGCTAACCCAAAAAATTCCTTAACTACTCCTCTAACATAATCTTTGTCAAATTATTCGAACCTAATATCTATATATCCCATTTTTTGGTTTTTCCTTCTTCTTCAACAACCCTTATACCGTATCGTTATATATATATATATATATATATATATATATATATATATATATATATATATATATATATATATATATATATATATATATATATATATACCATCATCATATAACATCATTATCCTTTATCTCGTCACTACGTAATCATCATATTCATCTCGTTAAACAACAGTAACAAGCAGAAGTAATCCCAAAATCTCAGTTTGTTAGAAGTAAATGGCCCAACATATATAAACATAGCGGCCCATTAGAGATCAATACTTAGGCCTACTAACAAATCCTACTTGTAAATCTATTAACTAATAAATGGCCCAATATTATAAAATGGAACACGGCTGATAATATAGAATTTAAAGGCCTGCTATTGTATTCCTATTTTAACCTACCGATGGAGTGGGTGTGTGGGATGACGTCGCTCATTCCAATTAGATAAATCAACAACAAATCAATCGGTCTAAGTTTTTGGTTCATCAATCAATTAATCAATCAGATGTAGAAGGAAATAGCTGCAATAGATTTTGAACGGAGGAGCATCAGTCTTAAACAAGTGGTGTTCGGTTGATGTCTGTTCAAACTAGGGCGAAATCAATAATCACAATAGTGTAATTATAGAGTCTGTATCAGATCATCGTTATCGACTTAATCATCATCATTTGCTCCTGAAACTGCTTCATTAATTCATCAAGTATGTAATTGATTCATTACTATTTCTCTTAATTTCATTACTCCCTTTATAATTTCTGTAAAACTATTTGATAGAACAATCGCAGCAATAATTGATGTTCTTGGTGATTTGATGATGGTAATCGATAAAGAAATTTATGAGATTGTTTAACAGTAATCGTTTGATGTTGTTTGGGTGGTTCATGTTTGAAATAGAAAACAAATTGCATACAGCAACCGTATTGATGACGATTTGGGCGTGGTGTTTTGGGCTGTAGAAGAAAGAAATGAGCAGTAGCACAAGCTCTATTGATGATGATTACATCGAGTAGGTATATTACACGAATAGCAGTGGTTTTGTTGGTGATAGTTTGTTTGTCCGATCGAAACAGAAAGAAAGTATAGCATAGTAGTAGCAATAGAATTATTAGGTGGTGGTGATTATGATTTGAAAGGGTTGTGACTCGATAGGAAAACTGAGGCAGCAGCAGTATCATTAATATAGCATCGGTGGTGGTTTTGAAGTGATTAAAGAGTGGTGTTCCTAATGGTAACCGAGGTAAGAAACAGGAACACAAAATGAAACCTGCATCCCAATGATCAATGAAACCATAACAGCGAGCATAAGAAGGATCGAATAGTAGTAGGGCAGTAGCAAGCTTGATCAATAGGTGGTTGTTTAGTGGTTCAAAATGATGGGTGACGGTTGATGTGGTCTTTTGTTGAAGAAAGAAGCAGAGAAGAGTTATGGGTTTGATATGTATGTTAGTTGGGTTTAACAACTAGTAACACAATTGGGTTATATGCATGAAAGGTGAAGTAGGGCATATTTGCAATTAACGTTTGAAAAGACAGAAAGGAACGAATTATATTGTCAATGCTTTTGACACAAGGAAAGAAACAAGAAGTTTGGGAGTGGGTAACAATGAGTGGATATAAAATATATCTATATGTATGACTTAGCAAAAAAATCAATGCATGTGAAAGTGTAGGGTAATAGATTTTGAAAGATATTGAGGTGAAATGCATGTTTGCACATATGTATATGTTAATGCTTTTGTTTTATAGCATAAAGAGGATTGAACATATACTCATCAATTATATTCGTTGGTCCCAATTGCAAAATAAAGTAAAGCAAACAGTGGTAAGGAAAAGAAATGAAGCACACATTGCTATCTGTTTAGCATTGTATGAATGATTAGATTCCATAAGACAAAAAGAAAAAAAAACTGACTTTGTCAAAGAGGTGGGATCGGGTTAACACGAGTTCTTAAAATTTGGTTCACAGTCACATTGTTAAATTGTTAAATCAAAATTTAAAAGATTAACTTAATTAACACTAGGTCACATCATCTAGTATATTACTTAGAACATTTCCCATATATAAACTAGTTGAAAAGGGCACACAACACACCTATTCTAATTTCTCTGTATGTATAATATTTATAAATTATGTATATATTATAAGTTACATATTAGGAATATGTATAGGAATTATTACACATTATAGTACACTTGTACACATATAATTATTTATTACAAATTTATTTAACAATAAAACGAGTGTTTCTATATAATCAAAATATTATATATTTAAAATTTCGTTTTAATAACAATTTTTATTATTTACATTATTTTACATCTTTAGTTCTAACAACTAAATAGTATAAAATATCATTAACGTGTTTCAAATTATTATATATATATATATATATATATATATATATATATATATATATATATATATATATATATATATATATATATATATATATATATATACATATCTATTTACTAACAGTTGTTCGTGAATCGTCGGGAATAATCAAAGGTTAAATGAATATATTAAAACAGTTCTAAAATTTTAAGACTCAACATTACGGACTTTGCTTATCGTATCGAAATAATATAAAGATAAAGTTTAAATTTGGTCAGAAATTTCCGGGTCGTCACAAGAGCATTGCCAGCTAATGAACTAGTGGCATATTTAACTCGATCATTGTACTTGCATTTGCAGACACAGAAGATGGACTCTAGTTTTTCGAAACATCGGACTAGTTCAATGGCCTCTTCACTTCCCTTGAAAGCGGGAGGGTTGCAGTTCATAAAGTCCTTGTAAGAACAAGGTTTTGGTTGATTGTTAACATGATTAGGTTGGACGTTGCCTTGGGCGGTAGCAAGTAATTGTTGAAATTGCTCATTAGTTAACACAATGTTGTTAACGGTAGGTGTGCGAGCCATGATGCTTCACTACATAAAAGTGAACATAAGTTTGATAAGTTGACAAGTTATAAGTTTGAGCAATTACAAGTATGATAAAGATAAAGTATTGATATCAACATGATATAAATGAAACACTTTATATTATTAGAAACGAGGCATTAAATAAGCCTTTTTACTACACGAGTTGAATATAGAAATAGTTTTAGGCAAAGCCTTTACATAATTAGGAAATAAAAGAATGAAAAAACAAAACAAAACAGATGTCGGGTTCACTTCTTCTTCTCAGCCTCCTTCATAAACTTCTCTACTTTCTCGTAAAGGAACTCGAGATTATCATAGACATTAGTAACATTACTATTGAATACATTGCATTCGTAGTCTCTTAGAGCAAGTTGGTGTTTGACACGGTTTTCCTCCATCTTCAATCTAAAGTCGACATCTTCTCTCAAATAAGCGAGAGATTGCTTCCCCCATCGGGCACTTCTTTCACTTTCATATTTCACCAACTTTATCTCTTTCTTTAACTCAGCATTCTCCTCCAATAGTTTCTTGATCGCTAGGTCTTTTTCATCCATCCGAGCCTCGACCCATGCAACATGGCGAAGCAAGCCATCAAAGTTCTTCTCGGTAGTTTTTCGCAGATTCGTGATTTCACACATAGCGGCATAGTTATCGTAGGAAGGAGATCAGGCTCTTTTCTTAGACGATCCATCTTCTTTAAAATAAGCAGGGCGTTTCTCTTTACTTTACGATCTTGGAGTCGAGTGGTATTCGGGAGACTTAGATGAATCTTGGAGAGCGTTTGGACTGTAGTTCAATGGTGGTGAGTCAGGACCATAAAGAGGGCTTCGGACTGGTCTTGCAGTTGAAGGGTATCCAGTATCTTCTTCGGTGGCAGGTTTGAAGTAAGCCATTACTTCAGATGATTTGAAGAGAGTTGTTTTGTTGGTTTGATTAACGCTTGACATCCTAACATTAGGAAAGAGACTTTGATTAGAATTTTAAGCCAAGATTATTAAAGCAAAGTTGTTAAGATTATAAGGTAATCCTAAGTGCTTTAAGTCTAAGGCAGGAAAGGTTATAGTTTCCTAGATTGCTAAGGCACCCTACCTAGCAAGTAAGGCACACATAAAGATGCAATCCTGGTTCTCTATAACATCCTGGTTACACTTTGATACCAATCTATCACCCCCTCAGTTAGGGCCTGGGTGAATGTGACATTAATATCAAAAATTCCAACATATTATGTAATGAGAATGACACTATATGATAAAAACAAACTTTATTGAGTACGCAGCGGAATGAAATGGAATGTCGTTACAAGAATTGAAATTACAAGAATATAAATAAATGCATAAATAATAAATGTGACTCTTTCTTTAAGTCCTAGAGTCCAAGTAGCATCACACAGATAAGAGTAAGCTGATCAATCGTAACCTGAGACAAAACATGCTAAAGTGTCAACCAAAAAGGTTGAGTGAAGTTCATAGGTTTAACAAAATAGTTGACCGTTGTTTAGATCACAAGATTTTTATTTATAAAAGTAGATCTCGCAGGGATCTAAAAGTAAGTGCCAAGTTTGTGATATTTAGACTAAACAGAAAGTTTGCCCCGTGACAAGTTGTACTGTCCTTGTCGGTTTGAATCATTATAAAGTAATACAATGACTTGGTCAAATGTATCGGGGACGTTACTCCCAATAGGCCTACCCCCAATAATTAAGAATGTGTTATGTAAAAGCAATTAAAAATATCACAGTGGGGACTTGCAGGACATAGCCAGGTATAGCACAGTTTAATAGTTGGTACTTGTGTCTAAATTGTAAATATTAAAAGCAGCATGTGTCTCACCCCAGTAAGTTTAAATAAATTATGTAATACTAAGTGGGGCTATGAAGTTCACCTTAGTAAGTAGGAGAAGAGTTTGTTATTCCTCGAAATAGAAGAGTTGAATAAATGTAAGCAAAAAGTCAACTTAATGACATTAAAGAGTAGTTAAATGTTTGCCCAAGTTTAAATTAAGTATGCAAGTGTTTAAGTGAAGTTTGTTTTACTAAGTTCCCATTCTTAGTATGTTTTCCATTTTTAGTAAGTTTCCATGTTTAGTAAGTTAGTGTTGAACACTAGTGAATTGTCCTTAATAAGTCCACCACTTATTAAGTGTGTAGGTGACTAGATGTTGTTCACTTAGTGATTGTATGATTACTATAGTGGGTTTGATATTGTGCACCATACTCAAACATCTATGCCACCGGCAAGTCACTCGAATGATCTATTGTTACCGGTTGGCCCAGGATCTCTTGACCAGAATCTAAGTCTTGGCATTCGAGATCCACAAGTGTCCCATAATGCTACCAAGGATCACCCTAGGCCACAAGTAGTGTAGACATTCAAGTAATCTCACGTTATCGTGAATGACTATTGTAATTGTAGGTTATAATCCTATAATATAAGTATTATTATATAAGTAGTACATTATAAGTGTTAGTAGTAGTATAAGGGTATAAGTGTTAGGTAGTACTATGTAGTATATTATGGTTTAGTAGTATTAAATATTTTAAATAGTATTTAAATAGTATTAGGTTTAGGGTTTAGTAAAGAAATGATTAGATTTAATGATTAAATGATTAGGTTTAGTAATTATTATTATATGATTAGGGATTAAGTAATTAATGATTAATAATTAAGAAATGATTAGGTAATGATTATTATATAATTAGGGTTATATAATTAATGTTTAGGGTTTAAGTAGTATTAGGGTTTTATATTATTTAATGTTTATGTATATATAGTATGTATATGTCGTGTATATATGTATGTATATATAGTGTTTTATTTTTTTATATGTATATGTATATGTAGCCGTAGGTATATGTATATGTATTATATTTGTTATTTTTTTCTACAATTAATAAACATGAGTAATAACTTAAAACATGATTAGGTTTTAGGGTTTTGAAGATCTAAATTTTTTTTTAAACCGTACATGTATGTGTATGTATACGTTTATATATATTTTTTTTATATATGTATATGTATACGTGGTATATGTATATATATATTTTGTATATTTTTAACAAGATTACATGCATGTTAATGATGCAAATAATTAGGGTTTAAAGATTCAACAAAATTTCCTTTTTTTATAATCGTGTATATTTATATGCTTATTGTTTATATATATATATATATATATATATATATATATATATATATATATATATATATATATATATATATTACATGAACGATATGAATATTAAGATCAAGAATGAATATGATTATGAATATAAACATAAATCAAAAGATAGAAATTAAAAGATTTGGATCTACGGTTAAACCTTGATGATGTTTGATGAAGATTAACAAAGAAAAGATGAATATCACTTGAAGATGAAGATCAAATAACCCGAATAACGAAGAACACACTTGAAGATCTTGATGAACACGAAGAAAAAGCCCGGAAAAGAAGAAGTAATTAACCAAAACTTCAAAAAGGTGGTGGTGGTGTTGTGGTGGTGGTTTGGCCTTGAGCTAAGAGAGGGAGAGGGAGAAGGAGAGATTAATGAGGTGATTAAGTGAGTATGAGATGATGAAAACCCTTAACCTAGCTCCCTATTTATACACATACATGGATCATTCTAGAGCTAGGGGTAAATTAGGAATACTTATGGTAAAAGTCAAGATTAGGGTTAAGTTTAAAAGGGGTGTTTAGGTCGTGGGTTTGGGGGGAAAAATGGTCTTTTTACCTTGCCCAAAATTGGCTAGGGTTAGAAGAAAGGAGGTGGAACTTTTTCGTTTTAGACCTTGTATATTTGCTTGGTTAAAATGGCTCCTTGTATGTTCAAGTTTAAATGTTTAAAGGCTACAAGTTTTAGAGTTTTACATTTTGTTCAGGGAAGTTAATAAGCTTTTATTTTCATCTTTTATTAACTTGTCAATTATTGTACAAAGTTAACTAATATGTTTTATAATTCTTATTACTTAGCAATTGTTGATTAAAGTTTAATCATTAAGTTTTAATTATATTGTTTGGGCATTTAATATTGGAAGAAATATAGAATGGAAAAATGAGGGTCATTATAGAAAGTGTACTTCTCTCTGACTGAAGTTCAGATGTGAAATGTGGTGACCCAGGGGGTCTATTTATAGGCACAGAATGTCTGAAATTCTCGGGATACACGTATCAATTAATGAGTGGTTCTGTTACATGAAATATCCGGAAGTTCGATGGCGTGTGCTGACATGGCTACGTGCCGTTCACGCGCTGAGTTAAAGGGCTTAAGCATAAAAGCTGGCTGCAGAGCTTACGCTTGACGCTGGGCGGCCTGCTGTACGATGGGCGGCAAATACTAAAAATCGCCAATTTTTGTTATCTTTTATGTTGTTTGATCCGTTTTTCTGTATAAAAATGGTGTTTTATGCGTGTATCCCCTAGGATACACCATTAATATGAAAGTCATATGGAACATACTTTAAAGGACATTAATTTATGAGAGTCTTATTATAATGTAACATATTAGGTCATATGATAGTTAGGTACTATTAAGTTAACGTTTTATAATAATTTAACCCTTTGATAAGACAGATAGTTTTGGGGTTGTAACAATCATATGATGTTATAGGACACTTGGTATGAAAGTCAGATGAAACTAACTTTAATGGACATTTATTTGTGAGTCTTATCATAATGTAACATATTAGGTCATTTGATAATTAGGTACTATTAAAGGCAAATATTAGGATACTTTAACACTTTGATAAGACGGATAGTTTTTAGGGTTGTAATAATCATATGATGTTATAGGACAATTGGCATGAAAGTCATATGAAACTAACTTTAAACGACATTTAATTGTGATAGTCATATTATTATGTAACCTATAAGGTCATTTGATAGTTAGGTACTATTAAGTTAAAATTTTAGGACACTTTAACAATTTGATAAGACGGATCATATTATTTTATAGGACTCCTTAGTTATGGATACTAAAATATATGACTTTATAAGACATTTAATTGTTTTTTATCTTATCAGTTGTTAATGTAATAGGAAATTTGATAATAAGGTTATATTAAATGAAATTTTAGATAACTTGATTGATGTTTGTATTATATATTTAATTTTCTATTCTATTTACATATAATAGCATTGCTTACAGAGTGGTTTATGCATTATGGTTGTTAATGGTTTGTCATGGGTTCAAATCCAAAGACTAGTTTGTAATTTTTTTTTATTGACAACCCCTATATAAAACATGAGCTAAATTATGTATATGAGCAGATTTGAGATTTAAAAAAATGTACGGACAATTATGCAAGTTTTGAAGGAAATGTAGTACCAAAAACATAGCCTCGAACATAAAGGCATAATGAAATATCGAATCATCACGCAATCAAGTGATGACCATTACACCAGCCCGAGGACACACTTATATTTGGTTTTTTAGTGGTTCTTCTATTCTATCAGCCCCGAAATCCAATTCATCATTGTGAAGTCTTGATCAATTACAAGGATCTCGTGTGTATTCCAAAATCGACCTCCATTCTGGTTATCATCAATTGAGGGTTAAGGGAGAAGATGTCTCCAAACCCACTTTCCGAACTCGTTACGATAGTTATGAATTTCTTTTAAGTGTCGTACAGTAACTAAGGCTTCGTCCGTATTCATGGATCTTATGAATCACGTATGTAAACTTATCTAGACAAATTCATTATCGTATTCATAGATGATGTCTTAACCTATTCAATTCAAGTGAAGAAGAAAACGAACAACATCTTTGTCTTACGCTCGAACTCTTGAGAAAAGAGCAACTCTACGCAAAATTCTCCAAGTGTGAATTTTGGTTGAACGAAGTCCAATTCCTAAACCATGTTGTTAGTGGTCAAGGTATTTAAGGTAGACCCCGCCAAAAATCAAAGTCACACGTAATCCGGAAAACCTCACGACTCCGACTTGTATTCGTAAAATCTTGGATATCGCCGGTTATTACCGAAGATTCATTTCCAACTTTTCCCGTATCGCTCGTCCCTTAACCTCTCCGTGTCCGAACCTTGAACGTGATTATTTACACCAACCTTACTAGCCAAATTCGTGTAGAACTCAAATATGGAAATATTTCTACGTGGACGCCTGAAATGCATCCTCTTTCGACTCGAAATCAAGGGAATTGAAATTTGTTACATTCGTATGAAGAATTGGAATACTTAATTACAGACCCGATCAATCTTCTCATCAACACGTACCACATTACATAACTCTGTTATTTCACTGTTACTGTCTGATATTACTGGAACCTAAGATAACACACAATCCAAGGATACCTCTTTCTTCTTTGACTTATCGTCCTTATGCTTCTGATATACGGCCAACTACTACTCAAATTCAAGCTATACAACTACGTGTACTACCTCGTTCCCACCAAGTCTCAACATTTGGCCACAAGATGCAAGATATGGCTACATCAAGATGTTAACTTATCCTATTCTAAATTCTCGTTTTACTCCTATCTTTTTCTAGTATTCGCCACGAGGGTGAATAGCCCAGACGAACATTTTCAGTAGCCGATAAGAAACTTGTTCCAATGAACTTTTTCGAGCCCTAACTAACTTGTTCAAACATATCTTAAGGAATCCTACCCCAACATGGTTTTCAGTACCCTTATCAATTATTCCGACCAAGATGCTGTTTCACTTCTAGACTTTGGGGTGCCTTACAAGAAACCATGGAAACACGTTTAAACGTGAGTACCGCACATCATCTATAAACTGACGGACCAAGCCAACGTATGACTCAAACCCTGGAGGACATGTTACAAATTTATATTGTTGCCTTTAGCCGTTTCCTTTTTCAATGATAGTTATCATTCGAGTATTAACGTCGCACCTCTTCGAAAATTTATATGGCCGCAAATAACGTTCTCCTATTCATTGGGCCGAAGTAGGTGACAAGCAAAACACCGGACCCGAACCCATTCACGAAACAACCGTTAAGATCGTTCCAATCCAAGAAAGACCCAAGACGGCCCGTAATTGCTGCTACGCCAATGTTAGACGTAAACCTCTCGAATTCCAAGTGGGTGGCCGCGTAATATTAAAAATCGCTCCTCGAAAAGGTGTAATCCGTTTCGGAAAATGTAGAACGCTAAATCCGCGACATTTGGATCCTTTTAAAATCTTGGGGCGTTTTGAACCTGTTGCTAGCCGTTTAGATTTTTTGACTCATTTGAGTCTCCATTCATCCTACATTCCACGTGTCAAACTTAAAGAAGTGTCTTGCGAAAAAAGAACTTGTTATCCTCTTCGATGAGCTTACTATCGACGATACACTCACTTCCTAGGAGAACCGGTTGAAACTATGAATCATGAAACCAAACTTTAAAACAACGTAAAATCCCGACCGTCAAAGTTCGTTGAAATGCCCAAAGATGTACCTTCACTTATTTGTAGAATTAGCAACACAAGTTCTCGAGGAAGAATCAACAACTACTACTTCCAACTAAATTTCGGGACGAAATTTCTTTTAAGGTGTGGGTAATGTAACATCACGCATTTTTCCGTTAATTTTATTTTTAACACCGTCTTTTTTTTAGATAATATCTTTCGTTATCTAAATTCGCATCTTTTGCTAACTAGCGTTTGTAATATTTTCGTTATTTGATTTTAACATCTCACGTTTACTCTAGCGTTTTAAAATATTTGTTTGGTTAATTCCTGCACCCGACTACAAAATTGAGGGACTAATCTTGCCATTTGGGCAAATTTGGTTAACTAGTAACCCACCACCACCACTCATTTCATTCCATCATCTCCTCACTACTTCCACTTTATTCCCTCAAACAACAACTCAAGGATTCATCATCTAAATTTGATTTAGGGAGCTAGCAATAAAACAAATTACATATTCGTGATCCTCTCATCATCCTCTACATTTTGGTACCAATTTCATTTCGTTTGGGTAACATTTCTAAAACTCTAGATTTCATGTTCTTAGTGTTTTTGACTAGAAATGGTGTTAATTAGTGTCTATAGCTCAAGTCTAACATGTATATGTGTTTAGTTTGCTCGATTTGTTGTTTTGAGTAACTAGCATGAACACTTGAAATGGGTGTGCTTAATCTTTGATTTTGGATGATTAAATGTTGTTTAAATGTTAAAGTTCATGTATTAAAAGTGTTACTAGCATCATTAGCTTCATTTTTATGTGTAGGTTGATTTGGAAAACATCACTAACATGATTATGATTTTTGTGATTCTTGGTTAGAGTTTGATAGCTTTTAAAATGAACTTTTGATGCATTGAATGCTTTGAAATGTTATTAATAAGTGTTTAATTGTATGTTATGTTTAATTACCTTCAAAATGGCATATCGTATGTGTAGATTGGATTCCCGAGTCAAGAAATGCATTTCATGAACTTGAAACTTTGATTTTGAAAGTTTAACGATCATTCGATGAGGTTTTTGTTTTTGTTAATGATGGATTTGATTGATAAAATGTGTTTAGTTGTATTCCTCATTAAATTACCTTTCCAACGATATAAGATACGTGTTTTAAATGTTTACGGTTCATAAGTTATGGTTATTTTAATTTGAAATCGTTTAAGTGTTTAAACTGAGCCAGAATTGCTGAACTAGGTCCAGATGCCGCGCATCTGCCTTGGATGCGGCGCATCTGAGGCAGACTGCCTAAAAATGTCTGTTTTCATTTAATTATAGCTATGCTATGCACCCCCGATTGACATTAAACTTGGCCAACATGCTCATATATGACTTCTAAGCTCAGAAAAATAGTTCGGGTCCTGACCCGAACGTGTTGACTTTTTCATTGACTTTAACCAAGTTTGACTTTTAGTCAAACTTAACAAAATGCTTTTGCAATCGTTCTATATATTCTTGCATGAAACTTGATAACGTGACTCACATGATATATATTCGAGTCGTAGTGAGCCATAGGACTAATTGAACACATTTAGCCCGACCTTGTGTCGTAACCGGTTAATTGATACAACTTACTTGTTTAGGTTAAGGTTAAGTAACTATCATGCACACGTTTACTTTGTGAAGTACATTTATACTCGTGCACACGAGGTGAGATCATAGTCTCATCTTTCAACAACTTTTATACTTTTAAATCATGGGATGAGAAACATATACAGTTTTATACTACATACTTTATGCTTTGAACACAAGAACGAAAACAAACATTCCACAGCGAGTTTGAACAAAAATCCTCAATTCAATTATCATTAGTTGCAATTGTAGGTGTAAGCGTGAACTTATGTTGTGTGGATCCATACGGGCTAGACGAGCCTCATTCGGACGGTTCGCTACCGTTGACGGATGAATATATTTTCAATTTTAGTGTAAGTTCTAACACTACGTAACAGGGTACCAAACAGTAAAGTCTTGATAATTGGGTGCACGCGAACATACTTTTGGAATGCAAATAATTTGGATAATCAACTATATTAAATCTTGTGGTTCAAAAACAACATTTATTACTACACCTATGATTTCACCAACCTTTTTGTTGACAGTTTTCTATATGTTTTCTCATGTCCTTGAATGCTATGTGATACATGCTTCTGCCTACTATTTTTGATACTTCTTTGGATGTCGAGTATACATGCATACATGGAGAATCTTTGACTTACTTTTAAATTGTGTCGCATAGGTTTCATTTGTACGTAAAGCATTGTAATGTAACTAGTCGTTGAACTGTGATCACCCGTGAATTTCTGACCAAATTTAAACTTAATCTTTATATATTTCCGACACGATAAGCAAAGTATGTAATGTTGAGTCACAAATATTACGAACTGTTTCATATATTTGTTTGACTTTCGACCATTCTCGATGATTCACGAACAACTATTTGTAAATAGATAACATATATATATTTAAATAGGTATTTATAATTTGAAATATAATTTAGAATATTATATAGTATGATTATTAGGATTTATATTGTAAAATAAATAAAGTAAAATGTGATTAATGGAAACTATAAAATATATAGATATATGTATAAATATGTAAATAAATATTACTTGTAAATATATAAAGTTATATTAAATCTATTTGTTTAAAAATATATAATATTTTTGTTTTAGTATTTAACTTTGCTATTTGAAAACTGTTTATATATAGAAAGGGAATATAAATGATTTCGAGCTCAATTAGTAAACGTCAGTAATACTCGGTTGATATTTCGTTAGCGTTCATATAGATTTAATATAAGTTTATGATGGATTAAAATAAAAGCTGAACTGTAAATTGATTACGAAGATTTTAGATTTATTAAAAGTATTTTTACCTTTTTAATTTTAAATATTAGTACTCCGTACATATAAATCGGAACAGAAAATAAATAATTTTCGAACCTTTTCGATCAGGTTTCAAACAGTTAATGAGTGAAATAATTAAATATATTTAATCTAAAAATTTGGGATTTTTAGGAACAACTTTATACGTTAGCTATTTAGCAATGGACACGATATACCCACTCCGTGAAAACTATCGACATAATAATGGACTGGTAACAGTACACTCACATGTTTTATGCCTTTATTGAATTCTTATGATAAGAGTATTATTATTTTAATATTACTTTCTTATTATTATTAAATCTATACTTACATATATATCTTATATATATATATATATATATATATATATATATATATATATATATATATATATATACAAGTGCGTACACATATACAGACATTGGATCCCCTTCACCATCGTTTATCTTTTGATATCGATCATCATCTCCGGTTAACCACCACAAGTGTCGGACACCTTCACCTTCCATAACAACCATCGTAAACCACCAAAAAAAAAAAAAAAAAAAAACCACCATCGACTTCTATGATTATCGTTTTTATTTTCTAGGAAACCCTTAATCACCACCGGTTACCAACATGAGCACCACCACCACAACCACCCACCGGCCACCTTCCATCATCAAGGAAATCTTCACCCTTCATCTCTCTCTCGTTCTCTCTTTTGTTGAAACCGTTATCCACCATCTCCTATCTCTTCATCTACGTGACAAACCACCACCCACCATTGTAATACACCACCTCCTACTGGTCATCACCCTCACCATCAAACTCACCACCACTGCCGTCTGCTGCAGATGCAACCACTGTCTCTTTCTCTACCTTCTTGCTCTCTCTCTCATCTTCAAACCAACAAACAACTTGCAATTACCTCTGTCATTGCTGTTGCTGTGTTGTGACTGCTACAGTTACACTTCAAGTTAAAATTCGATGATCTTGTGAGGTTTAAAACGTAAATATTAAAGATAAAATAATGGTGAGATGAGACCGATGATGACATTGATGAAGAGAATATAGAATTATGATGATGAAGATTGTATGTTGTAGTGATGTTAAGTTATGATTATAATTATAATTATAATGATGAATGATAATGGCGATGGTGTTAATTGATGATGATAATGGATGTTGATGATGTTATGATGATGAATGACGATGATGATATGGTATTAGTGAAGAAGATGACTGATAGATATATCGGTTATATAGAATTTGAAAGCGATTTAAAACAGAAACGTAATTAGGAGAGCAATGGTTAAGAGTGTTGGTGGAGAACAAGAGGTCCTGGGTTCGAACCCAAGCTTCTGCAAGTATAATTTTTTTTTAAAAAGTTGTCTTGTGAGTGTGGGCTTGTGTAATGGGCTGTTAAAAGATTTGATACTTGGGCTGCACAAGAGAGTTGGACTGAAAATATAGTTGGACTGAAAATATAGTTGGGCTGAAAAATAGGTTAAATATATATAAATCTCGAAGTAAATAAGAAAGGACGAGTCAGATGAATGGTTATGGGAGGTGACGGGTTACCGAGAGGTCGTAGGTTCGAGTCTTGGCGGAGATAGTTTTATTTTATTTTGGGAGATTATACCTTAAGGTAGTTTATTTTTATTTTTGATATTAATATTATTATTATTATTGTTATTATTATAATTAATATTATTATTACTACTAAGATCATATAAGTATTTAAAATCATTAAGATTATTGGTATTATTATTAAAATTATCATTTTTATTACTATTTTTATCATTAACATGATTATTATTATTATTATTATTATTATTATTATTATTATTATTATTATTATTATTATTATTATTATTATTATTATTATTATTATTATTAGTATTATTATTATTATTAACATTATTTTATCAAATACATATTAGATACATAAAAATATATTTGATACATAATATAATTATATTAATATTACATAAGATATTAGAATGAAAATATTGACATTAATTATATAAACATTACCTTTAACAAATTACTGATTTTTGATATAATACTAACTACTTATATATATATATATATATATATATATATATATATATATATATATATATATATATATATATATATATATATATATATATATATATATATAATATAACTATATGTATAAATATTAATAAATATATGTAACACATAATTGAGGATATAATATGTAAGTAAAGTATATATATAGATATGTATATATCTTAAATAGAATTTAGTATGATTATTACATAATTAAAATACTTAAATAAATACCATATGATTAATAAATAGAATTATGTGTTTATATGTGTTAATATATATTACTGATATAGGTTCGTGAATCTGAGGCCAACCCTGCGTTGTTCAGTTCAGTTGTTCAATGCCGTCATATGTATTTTTACTATAAAATACAGTATTGTGTTATATTTTTGGGCTGAGAATACATGCGCAATATTTATAAATGTTTTACAAAATAGACACAAGTACGTGAAACTACATTCTATGGTTGAATTATCAAAATCGAATATGCCCCTTTTTATTAAGTCTGGTAATCTAAGAATTAGGGAACAGACACCCTAATTGACGCGAATCCTAAAGATAGATCTATTGGGCCTAACAAACCCCATCCAAAGTACCGGATGCTTTTGTACTTCGAAATTTATATCATATCCGAAGCGTGTCCCGGAATGATGGGGATATTCTTATATATGCATCTTATTAATGTCGGTTACCAGGTGTTCACCATATGAATGATTTTTATCTCTATTTATGGGATGTGTATTGAGATATGAAATCTTGTGGTCTATTAAAATATTTAAATGATTGTTATGATAAACTAATGAACTCACCAACCTTTTGGTTGACACTTTAAAGCATGTTTATTCTCAGGTATGAAAGAAATCTTCCGCTGTGCATTTGCTCATTTTCAAGATATTACTTGGAGTCATTCATGACATATTTCAAAAGACATTGCATTCGAGTCATTGAGTTTATCAAGATTATTATTTAGTCAATTATAGTTAGATATATTATGAAATGGTATGCATGTTTTTAACTTTCGAGGAAATGAAAGATTGTCTTTTCCAAAAACGAATGCAATGTTTGTAAAATGTATCATGTAGAGGTCAAGTACCTCGCGATGTAATCAACTGTTGTGAATTGTTTATAATCGATATGGACTTCGTCCAGATGGATTAGAACGGGTCTCTACATGAACTACTTTTGTAAACTTGAAACATCTTTACATTTGAAATGAATGCGACATATTTTGGTCAAACGTCATCTGAAAGACTTACGACAACGTAAAGGGAACTAAGTAGACGGCGCCGTCAATGATGATTTTGTCGGGTCGCTACAGATAGCGACCCGACAAAATCGTCATTGATGGCTCCGTCTACTTAGGTCCCGTTACTTGGTCATAAGTCTTTAAGATGACGTTTGACCAAAATATGTCGCATTCATTTCAAATGTAAAAGTGTTTCAAGTTTACAAAGGTAGTTCCACGACTTGTTACATGAAAATGTTTAACGTACAAATGAAACATATGCGACACAATTTTAAAAGTAAGCCAAAAGATGCTCCATGTATGCATATATACTCAACATCCAAGCAAGTATCAAAAAGCGTGCAGAAGCATGCATCACATAGCGTTCAAGGACCTGAGAAAACATATAGAAACTGTCAACGAAAATGTTGGTGAAATCATAGGTGTATTAGTAAACGTTGTATTTGAACCAGAAGATTTAGTATAGTTTATTATCCAAATCGTTTGCATTCCAAAAGTTTGTGGAGCACCCAATTATCACGACTTTACTGTTTGGTACCCTGTTACGTAGTGTTAGAACATACACTATAATCGAAAATATATTTCATCCGCCGACGGTTGGGAATCGTCCGAATGAGGGCACGTCTAGCCTGCATGGATCCATACAACATAAGTTCATGCTCACACCCGCAAGTGTAACTAATGATAATTGAATTGAGGATTTTTGTTCAAACTCTCACGTGGAATGTTTGTTTCGTACTTGTGTATAAAGTATAAATGTAAGTTGTATAAATTGTATATGTTTCTCATCCCATGTTTTAAAGTACAAAAGTTGTTGAGAAGGTGGGACTATGATCTCACCTTGAGTGCATGAGTAAATAAGGTACTTCACAAAGTAACGTGTGCAAGAACGAATGCTAGTCTTGACCTAAACAAGTAGGCTGTATCAATAATGGTAAACACGATTGGTCAAAGATGTTCAATTAGTCATATGGCTCGTTACGACTCGATTAATGTAGCATGTGAATTAAATTGTCAAGTTTCATGCAAGATTCAAGTATAAAAGCATGTTAGAAACGATCGCATAAGTATTCGGTTAAGTTCGATTAAAAGTCAAATTTGGTCAAACTTGGTCAAAGTCAAAGTCAACGGGGTCGGGTCGGGTATCCGACAATTTTTCTTTGAAATATAAGCATATATAAGTATGTTGGCCAAGTTTCATGTTAATCGGACATGTATAGCATATCGGGAATTAAACGGAAAAAAAATTGGATAGTAGCAAATCATCACTTACAATAATCTAAACCAAATTGAAAGCTCATTAAATGCTCACAGTAAATGTTTTCAAGTTCATAAATGCACTTAGATGATTCGAGAATTTAATGCACACATGTGGTACGCCGTTTTGTAAATAATTACTCATACAGTACAACTAAACTCTTACAAACAACATTGCAAAGCATTTAATGCATCAAAAGTTCATAATCAAGCCTATCAAACCCTAACCCAAATCACCAAAACAATAATCAAGTTAATAAAGTTTCCTTAATTAACCTACACATCAAAATGAAGCTAGTGATGCTAGTAACACAATTATTACATGAACTTTTAACATTTAACAACATTTAAACAATCAAATCACCAAATCAAACATACCAACTTTCAAGTTCATGCTAGTTACCTTAAATAATAAGATCGAACATATAAATCACATATTCATGTTAGTCTTGAGCCATAGACACTAATTAACACCCTTATAAGTCAAAATCATCAAGAACACAAAATCTAGTGTTTTTAGAAAGTTACCCAAATGAGATGTAATTGGTATGGATTCGAAGAGGAAGATGCAAGGATTCCAAATATGTAATTTGTTTGAATTGATGCTTGCTAGATCTTGAATAGATGATGAATTTGTGTTGAGTGAATTGAGAGAAAAGTGGAAGTATTAGAGAAAAAGGAAGAGATGAAATGAATGGATGAGAGGTCATGGTTGACAAGTTGACCTAGTCAAAACTATGGCCTCTTGGCAAGTTTAGTCCCTCAACTTTAAATTCGGGTGTGTGAATTACCTAAACGAAATATTTTAAAACGCGTATTAACGGAAGATGTTATAATCATATAACGGACTTTAAATAAATAAACGGACTGTAAACAGAAAAAGGCGGGATGTTACATTACCTACTCCTTAAAAGAAATTTCGTCCCGAAATTTAAGTAGGCGTAGTAGTCGTTGTTTCTTCCTCGGAATCTTGCGTTTCCGAATACGCGAATAAATGAGGGTATTTCTTTTGCATTAGATCTTGTCTTTCCCAAGTAAACTCGGGTCCCCTTTTGGCATTCCAACGGACCTTAACGATTGGGATTCTACTTTGTTTTAGCGTTTTGACGGAGGTGTCCACAATTTTAACCGGTTCCTCCACGAAATGAAGTTTGTCATCGAGAGTAAACTCTTCGAGAGGGATGACGACATCGGGTTTGGCAAGACACTTCTTCAAGTTTGCTACATGAAAGGTAGGGTGAACGGAGCTCAATTGAGGTGGAAGATATAAACGATAAGCGACGGTTCCAACACGCTCCAAGATTTCGAAAGGACCAATATACCGCAAATTTAGCTTCCCACGTTTCTCGAAATGGATTACACCTTTCCAAGGTGCGACTTTTAACATTACGTGGTCACCAACTTGAAATTCGAGGTCGTGGCGTCTTTTGTCGGTATAGCTCTTTTGACGACTACGGGTCGTCCGGAGCCTATCTCGGATTTGAACGATCTTCTCGGTTGTTTCATGAATGAGTTCGGGTCCGATGATTTGTATGTCACCTACTTCGGCCCAACAAAGAGGTGAACGACATTTTCGGCCATATAACGCTTCGAAAGGTGCGGCGTTGATACTCGCGTGGTAATTATTGTTGTAAGAGAATTCGGCGAGAGGCAAGTGCTTGTCCCAAGCTTTTCCGAAATCGATAACACAAGCTCGTAGCATGTCTTCCAAGGTTTGAATTGTGCGTTTGCTTTGTCCGTCAGTTTGTGGATGATATGCGGTGCTCATGTCTAAACGCATTCCTAACGCTTCTTGTAAAGTACGCCAAAATCTAGAAACAAAACGGCCATCTCGGTTGGAAATAATCGATAAAGGCACATCGTGACGGGCAACGATCTCTTTAATGTAAAGTTATGCAAGTTTTTTCATGTTGTCGGTTTCCTTCATGGCGATGAAATGTGCAGATTTGGTAAGACGGTCAACAATAACCCAAATAGTATCATAACCGCCGACTGTCTTTGGTAGTTTGGTGATAAAATCCATCGTTATCCTTTCCCACTTCCATTGCAGGATTTCAGGTTGTTGAAGTAGTCCGGACGGTCTTTGATGTTCGGCTTTGACTTTGGAGCAAGTTAGGCACCTTCCAACATAAGTAGCAACGTCTCTTTTAATGTTCCGCCACCAATATTGTTCTTTGAGGTCGTGGTACATCTTATTAGCACTGGGGTGAATCGAGTATCTTGACTTATGGGCTTCATCTAGAATAAGGCTTCGCAAGTCCCCATAACTAGGCACCCAAATTCTTCCTGCGAAATATCGGAGTCCGGTCTCCTTAACTTCGAATCGAGAGGTGAGGATGTTCAAGTGTTCGAGAGAGATGTTTTCATCCTTGAGAGCCTCATCTTGGGCTACGCGGATTTGACTATTAAGATTGGTGTAGATGGTGATATTTAAAGCTCGGACACTGTAGTGACCCGAACTTTTCCATGTTTATATATATATTAAATGAAATTGTTATTTACATGATTAAGTGTTTCCAACATGTTAAGCAATCAAACTTGTTAAGACTTGATTAATTGAAATAGGTTTCATATAGACAATTGACCACCCAAGTTGACAGGTGATCCACGAACGTTAAAACTTGTAAAAACTATACGATGACATATATATATAGTTAACATGATTTTATTATAAGTATGTATCTCATTAGGTATTTTAACAATGAGTTATATACATAAAAATGAGACTATTAATTTAAGAAACTCGAAAACGATATATATAACGATTATCGTTATAACAACGTCTTACTAGGTACATATGAATCATATTAAGATATTGATACACTTGGTTAATTATGTTAAATGATAAGTAAATATATTATTAAGTGTATTAACAATGAAATACATATGTAAAAATAAGACTACTAACTTAATGATTTCGAAACGAGACATATATGTAACGATTATCGTTGTAAAGACATTTAACTGTATATATATCATGCTAAGATATATTATATATCATAATATCATGATAATATAACAATTTAACATCTCATTTGTTATAATAATTAATGGGTTAACAACATTCAACAAGATCGTTAACCTAAAGGTTTCAAAACAACATTTACATGTAACGACTAACGATGACTTAACGACTCAGTTAAAATGTATATACATGTAGTGTTTTAATATGTATTCATACACTTTTGAAAGACTTCAAGACACTTATCAAAATACTTCTACTTAACAAAAATGCTTACAATTACATCCTCGTTCAGTTTCATCAACAATTCTACTCGTATGCACTCGTATTCGTACTCGTACAATACACAGCTTTCAGATGTATGTACTGTTGGTATATACACTCCAATGATCAGCTCTTAGCAGCCCATGTGAATCACCTAACACATGTGGGAACCATCATTTGGCAACTAGCATGAAATATCTCATAAAATTACAAAAATATGAGTAATCATTCATGACTTATTTACATGAAAACAAAATTACATATCCTTTATATCTAATCCATACACCAACGACCAAAAACACCTACAAATACTTTCATTCTTCAGTTTTCTTCATCTAATTAATCTCTCTCAAGTTCTATCTTCAAGTTCTAAGTGTTCTTCATAAATTCCAAAAGTTCTAGTTTCATAAAATCAAGAATACTTCCAAGATTGCAAGTTTACTTCCAAGTTTTCTAAATCCATTCCAAGTAATCATCCAATATCAAGAAACCTTTGTTACTTACAGTAGGTTATATTTCTAATACAAGGTAATAATCATATTCAAACTTTAATTCAATTTCTATAACTATAACAATCTTATTTCGAGTGGAAATCTTACTTGAAATTGTTTTCGTGTCATGATTCTGCTTCAAGAACTTTCAAGCCATCCAAGGATCCTTTGAAGCTAGATCTATTTTTTTCATTTCCAGTAGGTTTATCCAAGGAACTTGAGGTAGTAATGATGTTCATAACATCATTCGATTCATACATATAAAGCTATCTTATTCGAAGGTTTAAACTTGTAATCACTAGAACATAGTTTAGTTAATTCTAAACTTGTTCGCAAATAAAAGTTAATCCTTCTAACTTGACTTTTAAAATCAACTAAACACATGTTCTATATCTATATGATATGCTAACTTAATGATTTAAAACCTGAAAACACGAAAAACACCGTAAAATCGGATTTACGCCGTCGTTGTAACACCGCGGGCTGTTTTGGGTTAGTTAATTAAAAACTATGATAAACTTTGATTTAAAAGTTTTTTTTATGGGAAAATGATTTTTATTATGAACATGAAACTATATCCAAAAATTATGGTTAAACTCAAAGTGGAAGTATGTTTTCTAAAACGGTCATCTAGACGTCGTTCTTTCGACTGAAATGACTACCTTTACAAAAACGACTTGTAACTTATTTTTCCGACTATAAACTTATATATTTTATGTTTATATTCATAAAATAGAGTTCAATATGAAACCATGGTAATTTGATTCACTCAAAACGGATTTAAAATGAAGAAGTTATGGGTAAAACAAGATTGGATAATTTTTCTCATTTTAGCTACGTGAAAATTGGTAACAAATCTATTCCAACCATAACTTAATCAACTTGTATTGTATATTATGTAATCTTGAGATACCATAGACACGTATACAATGTTTTGACCTATCATGTCGATACATCTATATATATTTCGGAACAACCATAGACACTCTATATGTGAATGTTGGAGTTAGCTATACAGGGTTGAGGTTGATTCCAAAATATATATAGTTTGAGTTGTGATCAATATTGAGATACGTATACACTGGGTCGTGGATTGATTCAAGATAATATTTATCGATTTATTTCTGTACATCTAACTGTGGACAACTAGTTGTAGGTTACTAACGAGGACCGCTGACTTAATAAACTTAAAACATCAAAATATATTAAAAGTGTTGTAAATATATTTTGAACATACTTTGATATATATGTATATATTGTTATAGGTTCATGAATCAACCAGTGGCCAAGTCTTACTTCCCGACGAAGTAAAAATCTGTGAAAATGAGTTATAGTCCCACTTTTAAAATCTAATATTTTTGGGATGAGAATACATGCAGATTTTATAAATGATTTACAAAATAGACACAAGTACGTGAAACTACATTCTATGGTTGAATTATGGAAATCGAATATGCCCTTTTTATTAAGTCTGGTAATCTAAGAATTAGGGAACAAACACCCTAATTGACGCGAATCCTAAAGATAGATCTATTGGGCCTAACAAACCCCATCCAAAGTACCAGATGCTTTAGTACTTCGAAATTTATATCATATCCGAAGGGTATCCCGGAATGATGGGGATATTCTTATATATGCATCTTGTTAATGTCGGTTACCAGGTGTTCACCATATGAATGATTTTTATCTCTATGTATGGGATGTGTATTGAAATATGAAATCTTGTGGTCTATTGTTACGATTTGATATATATATATATATATATATATATATATATATATATATATATATATATATATATATATATATATATATATATATATATATATATATATATATATATATATATATATGTTAAACCTATAACTCACCAACATTTTTGTTGACGTTTAAAGCATGTTTATTCTCAGGTGAATACTAAGAGCTTCCGCTGTTGCATACTAAAATAAGGACAAGATTTGGAGTCCATGTCTGTATGATATTGTGTAAAAACTGCATTCAAGAAACTGATCTCGATGTAACATATTTGTATTGTAAACCATTATGTAATGGTCGTGTGTAAACAGGATATTTTAGATTATCATTCTTTGATAATCTACGTAAAGCTTTTTAAACCTTTATTTATGAAATAAAGGTTATGGTTTGTTTTAAAAATGAATGCAGTCTTTGAAAAACGTCTCATATAGAGGTCAAAACCTCGCAACGAAATCAATTAATATGGAACGTTTTTAATCAATAAGAACGGGACATTTCAGTTGGTATCCGAGCGTTGGTCTTAGAGAACCAGAAAATTTGCATTAGTGTGTCTTATCGAGTTTGTTAGGATGCATTAGTGAGTCTGGACTTCGACCGTGTTTTCTTTAAAAATGATTGCTTAACATTTTTGTTGGAAACTATATATTATTAACATGTATATATTATGTGCTATATTAATCTCTTAACATGTTAGATATTGTGTGATAGATGTCTACCTCTAGCACAAATCCCATTGAATCACCTAATGATAACGAAGAGTCGAATCTATATTGGACTGATTCACAAGTTCCCGAAGAAGAACCGAAACAAGAATCAGAACCGGAAGAAGAATCAGAACCGGAAGAGGAGGAACCAGAGGAGGAAATAGAACCGGTGGGGGAAATAATAAAACGGTTAAGTAAAAGAAAATCCTCAACCAACCGACCAAGGTTAATTATGGTCAATGGTGTTTCCGCCAAGGAAGCAAAATATTGGGAGGATTACCAATTCTCCGATGAATCGGATTCCGACGAGAATACCGATGATGTTATAGAAATTACCCCAACTGAATTTAAAAAGGCAAAAGAAAATAATAAGGGAAATGGCATAAAAATAGAGAAATCTAATTCCAACCCCGATGAACTTCATATGTATCGTCAACCCCCGAAGCTCTTAAGTTGTAAAAATGACCCGGGAACCTCTAAACCACCAGGTTTTTCTAAACCGTTGTGGAAAACGACAGCTCGTATTAGGGGAACATCATATATCCCTAGAAACTTGGCAAAACGAACCAAAACCGAAGAAGAAGAAACGAGGGAGTCGGAATAAGATAGTTGTATTCGTGTGGTGTAATATATGTAATATAGTGTGCTTATGCTTTATGATATATGTAAAAATTGCTTGTATTAATAAGTTTTTTTTTTATGAATCTAACTCTTGTCTATTTTACAGTTTAAAAACACAAAATGGATAGACAACCCAATACTTTAAGAGACCTACCCGGAGACATGATTGATGAAATCTTGTCTAGAGTCGGTCAGAATTCTTCGGCACAACTATTTACGGCGAAATCAGTTTGTAAGACATTCGAAGAACGTTCCAAGAATGTCTTGGTTTATAAGAGACTTTCGTTTGAAAGATGAGGGATATCACATTGGGAAACCCATAAGTTACGATGTGTTTACTTTGACGCATATATTGCGGGGAACCCAAATGCTATTTTACGCAACGGGTTAAGAAATTATTTTGACTCAATGTATCCGAATATAGGACTTCATGATTTAGAAAAAGCAGCTAACATGCAACATAAAGAAGCGTGCTATGCTTACGGGTTAGTAATGTTCGCTTCTCACCAAAGTGAGAAAAAGAACATCGGGCTACAACTATTAAACAAAACGTTCCCACAAGTGACGGAATCGGTAATTGGGGTAAGAAATGAGGTTTTTAGGTTATTACGAGACTGTTGGTCATTACGTAACCCTCGTCCCTTTGATGAAGTTACAACACGCTGTCTTATCAACGGCCATAACGGTTATGTTCCACAAGACCAAGGATGAGAAGTAGTCCTAGTAAAACCAGAATGCATGACTTGTTTCTGCACGTATGAATTACGTGTCTTTATTGCCTTTGCTGAACGACTTGTGTACTAGCTAGAATTATCTTCACCACTATCTTGTGTCAAAGTTATTGTGTGCTATATTTCATGCTTTATGTAAAATAAGCGGTATTGTAAGTTTGTAAAATATTGTATAAAAGTTTGAACGCGAAATATTATTATAATCAGTTTTTCATATAGAATTGTAGTAGTTGAATTGTATATTAGCTACTAAGTATGAACTTAACGGGTAGGTACTATCCGAATTTAAACTTATAAAACGCTAATATGAAGAAAAAGCTTTTATAAATGAGTTCATATTATGCTACGAAATACTATTAACTACTCTTAATATTCTGTATGATTACCTTGTTCCATTTGACTATTTTGAAGGAAATGGCACCGACTACTCGACACACCGTGAATATGAATGAAGAGGAATTCTGTACTTTTCTAGCTTCAAACATAGCCGCAGTACAGGCTGCGCTACATACCAACAATAACCTTGGATCTAACAGTACAGGAAATCGTGTAGGATGCACCTACAAAGAATTCACTGTCTGCAAACCTTTGGAATTTGATGGAACCGAAGGACCGATCGGATTGAAACGGTGGACTGAGAAGGTCAAATCGGTGTTTGCCATAAGTAAGTGTACTGAAGAGGACAAAGTGAAGTACGCTACGCATAGCTTCACAGGTTCTGCGTTAACATGGTGGAATACCTATCTAGAGCAAGTGGAACAAGATGATGCGTACGCACTACCATGGTCAGCATTCAAGCACTTGATGAATGAGAAGTACCATCCCAGAACCGAGGTCAATAAGCTCAAGACAGAACTTAGAGGGTTACGAACCCAAGGATTTGATATTACCACGTACGAAAGACGATTCACAGAATTGTGCCTATTGTGTCCGGGAGCGTTCGAAGATGAGGAAGAGAAGATCGACGCGTTTGTGAAAGGATTACCGGAAAGAATCCAAGAAGATATAAGTTCACACGAGCCCGCCTCCATACAACAGGCATGTAGAATGGCTCACAAACTAGTGAACCAGATTGAGGAAAGAATTAAAGAACAGACGGCTGAAGAGGCCAATGTGAAGCAAGTCAAAAGAAAGTAGGAGGAAAACGGTGATAAGAATCACCAATACAACAACAACAGCAATTACAATAATAATCGCAACAATTATCCCAACAATCGCAACATCAATCACAACTACAACAAACAGCCCAACAACAACAACAACAACAACTACAACAATCATCCCAACAACAATAACAACCGCAACAACAACAACAATCAGAAGCAGCTATGCCAAAGGTGTGAAAAGTATCACTCGGGGTTCTGCACCAAATTTTGCAACAAGTGTAAAAGAAATGGTCATAGCGCGGTGAAGTGTGAGGTCTACGAACCAAGGGTTAACAGAACGAAAGGAACAAATGGTGTCGGAACGAGTAATGGCGGAGCAAGTAGTGTCGGAGCAAGTTATGCCAATGTAGTTTGTTATAAATGTGGAAAACCGGGCCACATTATTAGAAATTTCCCGAACCAGGAGAACACGAATGGACAAGGCCACGGAAGAGTTTTCAATATTAATGCGGCAGAGGCACATGAAGACCCGGAGCTTATTACGGGTACGTTTCTTATTGACAATAAATCTGCTTACGTTTTATTTGATTCGGGTGCAGATAGAAGCTATATGAGTAGAGATTTTTGTGCTAAATTAAGTTGTCCATTGACACCGTTGGATAGTAAATTTTTTACTCGAATTAGCAAACGGTAAATTAATTTCAGCAGATAATATATGCCGGAATCGAGAAATTAAACTGGGTAGCGAAATATTTAAGATTGATTTGATACCAGTAGAGTTAGGGAGTTTTGATGTAATAGTTGGCATGGACTGGCTGAAGAAGGTGAAAGCAGAGATCGTATGTTATAAAAATGCAATTAGCATTGTACGAGAAGAAGGAGAACCCGTAAAGGTGTATGGAGAAAAGGGCAACATGAAGCTACATCTTATTAGTAATTTGAAGGCACAAAAACTAATAAGAAAAGGTTGCTATGATGTTCTAGCACACGTCGAGAAAGTACAAACGGAAGAAAAGAGCATCAATGATGTTCCCGTCGCAAAAGAATTTCCCGATGTATTTCCGAAAGAATTACCGGGACTACCTCCACATCGATCTGTTGAATTTCAAATAGATCTTGTACCAGGAGCTGCAACAATAGCTCGTGCTCCTTATAGACTCGCACCCAGCGAGATGAAAGAACTGCAAATCCAACTGCAAGAACTATTAGAACGCGATTTCATTCAACCAAGCACATCACCATGGGGAGCTCCTGTTTTGTTTGTCAAGAAGAAGGATGGTACATTTAGGTTGTGTATTGACTACAGAGAGTTGAACAAACTTACCATCAAAAACCGTTATCCACTGACGAGAATTGACGACTTATTTGATCAACTACAAGGCTCGTCGGTTTATTCGAAGATTGATTTACGTTCTGGATATCATCAAATACGAGTAAAGGAGGATGATATTCCAAAAAATGCTTTTAGGGCGCGTTATGGTCATTACGAGTTTATGGTTATGCCGTTTGGATTGACTAACGCACCAGCTATGTTCATGGACCTTATGAACCGAGTGTGTGGGCCATATCTTGATAAGTTTGTCATTGTTTTCATCGATGACATACTTATTTACTCAAAGAATGATCAAGAGCACGAAGAACATTTGAGAAAAGTGCTAGAAGTATTGAGGAAAGAAAAACTGTACGCTAAGTTTTCAAAGTGCGCATTTTGGTTGGAAGAAGTTCAATTCCTCGGTCACATAGTGAAAAAAGAAGGTATCCAGGTGGACCCGACAAAGATCGAAACGTTGAAAAGTGGGAAACCCCAAAAACTCCGAAGCATATACGTCAATTTTTAGGATTGGCTGGTTACTACAGAAGATTCATCCAAGATTTCTCCAAAATAGCAAAACCCTTGACTGCATTAACGCATAAAGGGAAGAAATTTGAATGGAAGGATGAACAAGAGAAGGCGTTTCAATTATTGAAGAAAAAGCTAACTACGGCACCTATATTGTCATTGCCTGAAGGGAATGATGAATTTGTGATTTATTGTGACGCATCAAAGCAAGGTCTCGGTTGTGTATTAATGCAACGGACAAAGGTGATTGCTTATGCGTCTAGACAATTGAAGATTCACGAGCAAAATTATACGACGCATGATTTGGAATTAGGCGCGATTGTTTTTGCATTAAAGACTTGGAGGCACTACTTATATGGGGTCAAAAGTATTATATATACCGACCACAAAAGTCTTCAACACATATTTAATCAGAAACAACTGAATATGAGGCAGCGTAGGTGGATTGAATTGTTGAATTATTACGACTTTGAGATTCGTTACCACCCGGGGAAGGCAAATGTGGTAGCCGACGCCTTGAGCAGAAAGGACAGAGAACCCATTCGAGTAAAATCTATGAATATAATGATTCACACTAACCTTACTACTCAAATAAAGGAGGCGCAACAAGGAGTTTTAAAAGAGGGAAATTTAAAGGATGAAATACCCAAAGGATCAGAGAAGCATCTTAATATTCAGGAAGACGGAACCCGGTATAGGGCTGAAAGAATTTGGGTACCAAAATTTAGAGATATGAGAGAAATGGTACTTAGAGAAGCTCATAAAACCAGATACTCAATACATCCTAGAACGGGGAAGATGTACAAGGATCTTAAGAAACAATTTTGGTGGCCAGGTATGAAAGCTAATATTGCTAAATATGTAGGAGAATGTTTGACGTGTTCTAAGGTCAAAGCTGAACATCAGAAACCATCAGGTCTACTACAACAACCTGAAATCCCGGAATGGAAATGGGAAAACATTACCATGGATTTCATTACTAAATTGCCAAGGACTGCAAATGGTTATGATACTATTTGGGTAATAGTTGACCGTCTCACCAAGTCAGCACACTTCCTGCCAATAAGAAAAGATGACAAGATGGAGAAGTTAGCACGACTGTATTTGAAGGAAGTCGTCTCCAGACATGGAATACCAATCTCTATTATCTCTGATAGGGATGGCAGATTTATTTCAAGATTCTGGCAGACATTACAGCAAGCATTGGGAACTCGTCTAGACATGAGTACTGCCTATCATCCACAAACTGATGGGCAGAGTGAAAGGATGATACAAATGCTTGAAGACATGCTACGAGCTTGTTTTATTGATTTCGGAAACAGTTGGGATCGACATCTACCGTTAGCAGAATTTTCCTACAACAACATCTACCATTCAAGCATTGAGATGGCGCCGTTTGAAGCACTTTAAGGTACAAAGTGCAGGTCTCTGATTTGTTGGAGTGAAGTGGGGGATAGACAGATTACGGGTCCGGAGATAATACAAGAAACTACCGAGAAAATCATCCAAATTCAACAAAGATTGAAAACCGCCCAGAGTCGACAAAAGAGCTACGCGGACAGTAAAAGAAAAGATATAGAGTTTGAAATTGGAGAAATGGTCATGCTTAAGGTTTCACCTTGGAAAGGCGTTGTTCGATTTGGTAAACGGGGGAAACTAAATCCAAGGTACATTGGACCATTCAAGATTATAGATCGTGTTGGACCAGTAGCTTACCAACTGGAGCTACCTCAACAACTCGCGGTGGTACATAACACTTTCCACATCTCAAATTTGAAGAAATGTTTTGCTAAAGAAGATCTCACTATTCCGTTGGACGAAATCCAAATCAATAAAAAACTTCAATTCATTGAAGAACCCATCGAAATAATGGATCGTGACGTTAAGAGACATAAACAAAACAAGATACCGATTGTTAAGGTTTGATGGAATACTCGTAGAGGACCCGAGTTCACCTGGGAGCGTGAAGATCAGATGAAGAAGAAATACCCGCATTTATTTCCAGAATATATGTCAACACCTCCAACTGCTTAAAATTTCGGGACGAAATTTATTTAACGGGTAGGTACTGTAGTGACCCGAACTTTTCCATGTTTATATACATATATTAAATGAAATTGTTATTTACATGATTAAGTGTTTCCAACATGTTAAGACTTGATTAATTGAAATAGGTTTCATATAGACAATTGACCACCCAAGTTGACCGGTGATCCACGAACGTTAAAACTTGTAAAAACTATACGATGACATATATATGGTTATATATATAGTTAACATGATTTTATTATAAGTATGTATCTCATTAGGTATTTTAACAATGAGTTATATACATAAAAATGAGACTATTAATTTAAGAAACTGGAAAACGATATATATAACGATTATCGTTATAACAACATCTTACTAGGTACATATGAATCATATTAAGATATTGATACACTTGGTTAATTATGTTAAATGATAAGTAAATATATTATTAAGTGTATTAACAATGAAATACATATGTAAAAATAAGACTACTAACTTAATGATTTCGAAACGAGACATATATGTAACGATTATCGTTGTAACGACATTTAACTGTATATATATCATACTAAGATATATTATATATCATAATATCATGATAATATAACAATTTAACATCTCATTTGTTATAATAAATAATGGGTGAACAACATTTAACAAGATCGTTAACCTAAAGGTTTCAAAACAACATTTTCATGTAACGACTAACGATGACTTAACGACTCATATAAAATGTATATACATGTAGTGTTTTATTATGTATTCATACTCTTTTGAAAGACTTCAAGACACTTATCAAAATACTTCTACTTAATAAAAATGCTTACAATTACATCCTCGTTCAGTTTCATCAACAATTCTACTCGTATGCACCCGTATTCGTACTCGTACAATACACAGCTTTTAGATGTATGTACTATTGGTATATACACTCCAATGATCAGCTCTTAGCAGCCCATGTGAGTCACATAACAGTTCCCTGAACCATCATTTGGCAACTAGCATGAAATATCTCATAAAATTACAAAAATATGAGTAATCATTCATGACTTATTTACATGAAAACAAAATTACATATCCTTTATATCTAATCCATACACCAACGACCAAAAACACCTACAAATACTTTTATTCTTCAGTTTTCTTCATCTAATTAATCTCTCTCAAGTTCTATCTTCAAGTTCTAAGTGTTCTTCATAAATTCCAAAAGTTCTAGTTTCATAAAATCAAGAATACTTCCAAGATTGCAAGTTTACTTCCAAGTTTTCTAAATCCATTCCAAGTAATCATCCAAGATCAAGAAACTTTTGTTACTTACAGTAGGTTATCTTTCTAATAAAAGGTAATAATCATATTCAAACTTTAATTCAATTTCTATAACTATAACAATCTTATTTCGAGTGAAAATCTTACTTGAAATTGTTTTCGTGTCATGATTCTGTTTCAAGAACTTTCAAGCCATCCAAGGATCCTTTGAAGCTAGATCTATTTTTATCATTTCCAGTAGGTTTATCCAAGGAACTTGAGGTAGTAATGATGTTCATAACATCATTCGATTCATACATATAAAGCTATCTTATTCGAAGGTTTAAAATTGTAATCACTAGAACATAGTTTAGTTAATTCTAAACTTGTTCACAAATAAAAGTTAATCCTTCTAACTTGACTTTTAAAATCAACTAAACACATGTTCTATATCTATATGATATGCTAACTTAATGATTTAAAACCTGGAAACACGAAAAACACCGTAAAATCGGATTTACGCCGTCGTAGTAACACCGCGGGCTGTTTTGGGTTAGTTAATTAAAAACTATGATAAACTTTGATTTAAAAGTTGTTTTTATGGGAAAATTATTTTTATTATGAACGTGAAACTATATCCAAAAATTATGGTTAAACTCAAAGTAGAAGTATGTTTTCTAAAATGGTCATCTAGACGTCGTTCTTTCGACTGAAATGACTACCTTTACAAAAACAACTTGTAACTTATTTTTCCGACTATAAACCTATACTTTTTCTGTTTAGATTCATAAAATAGAGTTCAATATGAAAACATGGCAATTTGATTCACTCAAAACGGATTTAAAATGAAGAAGTTATGGGTAAAACAAGATTGGATAATTTTTCTCATTTTAGCTACATGAAAATTGGTAACAAATCTATTCCAACCATAACTTAATCAACTTGTATTGTATATTATGTAATCTTGAGATACCATAGACACGTATACAATGTTTTGACCTATCATGTCGACACATCTATATATATTTCGGAACAACCATAGACACTCTACATGTGAATGTTGGAGTTAGCTATACAGGGTTGAGGTTGATTCCAAAATATATATAGTTTGAGTTGTGATCAATATTGAGATACGTATACACTGGGTCGTGGATTGATTCAAGATAATATTTATCGATTTATTTCTGCACATCTAACTGTGGACAACTAGTTGTAGGTTACTAACGAGGACAACTGACTTAATAAACTTAAAACATCAAAATATATTAAAAGTGTTGTAAGTATATTTTGAACATACTTTGATATATATGTATATATTGTTATAGGTTCGTGAATCATCCAGTGGCCAAGTCTTACTTCCCGACGAAGTAAAAATCTGTGAAAGTGAGTTATAGTCCCACTTTTAAAATCTAATATTTTGGGATGAGAATACATGCAGATTTTATAAATGAATTACAAAATTGACACAAGTACGTGAAACTACATTCTATGGTTGAATTATCGAAATTGAATATGCCCTTTTTATTAAGTCTGGTAATCTAAGAATTAGGGAACAGACACCCTAATTGACGTGAATCCTAAAGATAGATCTATTGGGCCTAACAAACCCCATCCAAAGTACCGGATGCTTTAGTACTTCGAAATTTATATCATATCTGAAGGGTGTCCCGGAATGATGGGGATATTCTTATATATGCATCTTGTTAATGTCGGTTACCAGGTGTTCACCATATGAATGATTTTTATCTCTATGTATGGGATGTGTATTGAAATATGAAATCTTGTGGTCTATTATTACGATTTGATATATATATATATATATAGGTTAAACCTATAACTCACCAACATTTTTGTTGACGTTTAAAGCATGTTTATTCTCAGGTGAATACTAAGAGCTTCCGCTGTTGCATATTAAAATAAGGACAAGATTTGGAGTCCATGTTTGTATGATATTGTGTAAAAACTGCATTCAAGAAACTGATCTCGATGTAACATATATTGTAAACCATTATGTAATGGTCGTGTGTAAACAGGATATTTTAGATTATCATTCTTTGATAATCTACGTAAAGCTTTTTAAACCTTTATTTATGAAATAAAGGTTATGGTTTGTTTTAAAAATGAATGCAGTCTTTGAAAAATGTCTCATATAGAGGTCAAAACCTCGCAACGAAATCAATTAATATGGAACGTTTTTAATCAATAAGAATGGGACATTTCAGACACGAAGTGGCACCGCTCTTTCTTTTCGACTAAAGGCATCGGCTACTACATTTGCCTTCCTGGGATGGTAACGAAGCTCGCAATCGTAGTCATTTAAGGTTTCAATACACCATCGTTGTCTCATGTTTAGTTGCTTTTGATCGAAAATGTGTTGGGGGCTTTTATGATCGGTGAAGATGGTACTTTTGGTTCCATAAAGGTAGTGTCTCCATATTTTAAGTGCAAAGACAACGACTCCGAGTTCAAGATCATGCGTCGTGTAGTTCCGTTCATGAATTTTTAGTTGTCGAGAGGCATAAGCAATGACTTTCTTTTGTTGCATAAATACACACCCAAAACCATGTTTAGAGGCATCACAATATACAACAAAATCATCATTACCTTCGGGAAGTGACAAGATAGGTGCGGTGGTTAGATTTGTCTACAAGACTTGAAACGCGGATTCTTGTTCGGTCGAACAAATGAATTTCTTTCCCTTGTGAGTCAACGTGGTTAGAGGACGTGCAACCAAAGAGAAGTTTTCGATGAATCTACGATAGTACCCGGCGAGACCCAAGAATTGACAAATGTGAGTAAGAGTAGTAGGAATCTCCCATTTGCTAATGGTTTCGATTTTTGCGGGATCGACTTTAATACCTTGATCACTTAAAACATGACCAAGAAATTGAACTTCCTTCAACCAAAATTCACACTTGGAGAATTTTGCATAGAGTCGTTCTTGTCTCAAGAGTTCGAGCACGAGTCGAAGGTGTTGTTCATGTTCTTCTTCGCTTTTAGAATAGACCAAGATGTCATCGATGAACACAATAACAAATTTATCGAGATACGGTTTGCACACACGGTTCATAAGGTCCATGAACACCGCCGGTGCATTAGTGAGACCAAATGGAATTACAAGGAATTCATAACTACCATAACGAGTCCGGAAAGCGGTTTTGGAGACATCTTCCCCCTTAACCCTTAATTGATGATAACCCGAGCGGAGATCAATTTTCAAATATACACGAGATCCTTGTAATTGATCAAAGAGGTCATCGATTCATGGAATAGGATATCGGTTCTTAACCGTCAATTTGTTTAGTTCACGATAGTCGATACACATTTGTAGGGATCCATCTTTCTTCTTAACGAATAAAATCGAAGCGCCCCATGGTGAATGGCTAGGTTGGATAAAACTACGGTCAAGTAGTTCTTGGATTTGACTTTACAATTCTTGCATTTCGGAGGGAGCAAGTCTATACGGTTCACGTACTACGGGTGCGGCTCCCGGAATAAGATCGATTTGGAATTCTACCGGTCGATGAGGTGGAAGACCCGGCAATTAGTCGGGAAATACATCGGAAAAGTCACGAACAATTGGCACATCATTGATATGCTTCTCATCGGACTCAACTTCCTTAACGTGGGCAAGGATCGCAAAACAACCCTTACGGAGTAATTTTCTAACTTTAAGGCACTAGACGAGGTTGAGTCCGGTGCAACTCCTTAGCGCCATAAACAATCAAAGGTTCACCATTCTCGATAGGAATTCGGATTGCGTTAAGATCACAAAGGATGTGAGATTTTGTTTTGACTAACCAATTCATACCGATTATTACATTGAAGCTCCCTAGTTCCATGGGTATCAAGTCAATTTCAAACTCATTACCCAAAATGTTTAACGTACACCCCCGGTAATATGTTTCGGCGCTTAATAGGTTCCCGTTGGCCACCTCAATGGCATAAGTAGTATCTAGGGGGAGTGGTGGAGTGCAAAGAGTATGAGTCAAAGCCTTGGATATAAAACATTTATCGACACCCGAATCGAATAAGAAAGAAACATAAGAGTTGTTGAGAAGAAACGTACCCGTGACTAGTTCATTGTCATCTCGGGCCTCTTGGGCGTTAATGTTGAAAGCTCGACCGCGTGTATTGGGGTTGGCTTTCTTCTTTGGGCAAGCATCCCTATAATGACCCGTTTGGCCACATCTGAAACAAACACCCGGTTTTGGTGCATTGGGCCCCTTTTGAGAGACGGGAGCGGTATTTCTACAATCGTTGGCCACATGGCCACTTCTTTGACATTTGTTGAAAAATGGCTTGCCACATTCGCCATAATGATGTTTGTGGCACTTGTTGCAAAAGGGTTTATTCCCGGAATAACTTTTCCTATCATCGGAGGTGAAAGGCTTTTTGGTGAAGGTGTTGTTGTTGTAGTTATTTGATGGGGTGGCTTCCCATTTTCTTCTGTTGCCACCCGATTTATCCTCTGCCTTAGGTGCCGGTACTACGATTTTGTCCACTGTTTCTATCAATTTGCGGACCATATTCAAAGCTTCTTGGTGATTAGTGGGTTTGGGTGACATTACCCCGTGTTTGATGCTCTTAGGGAGGCCATCCATGTAAAGTTTGACTCGAAGGGATTCGGGAGTCACGAGAGCCAGACACATTAAGGCTAGTTCAGCAAACCGTTGATTATAAGCTTTGAGGTCATTTCCGACCGCTTTTAGAGTTCTTAGCTCTTGCTCGAGCTTGCCAGTTTCTTCACGTGGGAAGTATTTGGTAATCATCTTCCCCTTTAAGTCAGATCAAGAGAGAGCGTGGGCTTCATCGGTACCCACCGATTGTACATACATGTTCCACCACATTAGAGCGATACCGGCAAAAGTGTGGGTGGAATATTTGACCTTGTCTTGGTCTCAGCAACCGCTTACGCTAAAAACGGCTTTCGTTTGTTCGAACCATCAGGTGAGAGTAACCGGTCCCCTGGTTCTATCAAAAGTATGAGGCTTGCACCCCATAGAAGCTTTGTAGGAGCATCCCTTATTTGAATTTCCGGCTCCATTGTTGTTGTTGTTGTTGTTGTTGGGGTTGTTGGTGTTGGTTGAATGACCGGCCATGGCCGCATCTACGGTGGTGGTGATCATTCGTTCAAGAGCTTGTTCGTGTGTTTCATGGCATGGTACACGGCGAGGAGGCATTGTTCCTTCAAAACTCAAGAATATCATTGATTAGTATTCTCAATAATACTAACCATGATATGGAATGAGGATAAAGAGAAAATTTTCCTTGACTCGCCTTAAATTCCTTATGTTATAATTTCGGAACGTTCATATGAGTCACCGTAATATAATCCCGGCAATTATATTACCCTAATTCATGTGTGCATTCGACATTATCACATAAGGTCAAGATGGCGTGTTAATCAAATTAAACAACGTGAGATTTAGATGTAATAAGAGTTAGATACGAATAGAAGAGTTCTAGTATAAATGCACAAGTAGTCAAGTAATTCCTACTTTAAGTCTATATGCCGGTTATTGTCTAGACTCACCAATGTACCCTATGACTTGGGGTTGACACCAATGAACTATAAATCCCTACAACCAATGCTCTGATACCATCTGTAGCGACCTGACAAAATTGCCATTGACGGCGCCGTTTACTTAGGTCCCGTTACGTGGTCATAAGTCTTTAAGATGACGTTTGACCAAAATATGTCGCATTCATTTCAAATGTAAAAGTGTTTCAAGTTTACAAAGCTAGTTCCACGACTAGTTACATGAAAATGTTTAACGTACAAATGAAACCTATGCGACACAATTTTAAAAGTAAGCCAAAAGATGCTCCATGTATGCATATATACTCGACATCCAAGCAAGTATCAAAAAGAGTGTGGAAGCATGCATCACATAGTGTTCAAGGACCTGAGAAAACATATAGAAACTGTCAACAAAAATGTTGGTGAAATCATAGGTGTATTAGTAAACGTTGTTTTTGAACCACAAGATTTAATATAGTTGATTATCCAAATCGTTTGCATTCTAAAAGTTTGTGGAGCACCCAATTATCAAGATTTTACTGTTTGGTACCCTGTTATGTAGTGCTAGAACATACACTATAATCGAAAATATATTTCATCCGCTGACAGTTGCGAACCGTCCGGATGAGGACACGTCTAGCCCGCATGGATCCATACAACATAAGTTCACGCTCACACCCGCAAGTGTAACTAATGATAATTGAATTGAGGATTTTTGTTTAAACTCTCATGTGAAATGTTTGTTTCGTACTTGTGTTCAAAGTATAAATGCAAGTTGTATAAATTGTATATATTTCTCATCCCATGTTTTAAAGTACAAAAGTTGTTGAGAAGGTGGGACTATGATGTCACCTTGAGTGCACGAGTAAATAAGGTACTTCACAAAGTAATGTGTGCAAGATCGAATGTTAGTCTTGACCTAAACAAGTAGGTTATATCAATAACGGTAAATACGGTTGGTCAAAGATGTTCAATTAGTCCTATGGCTCGTTACGACTCGATTAATGTAGCATGTGAATCAAATTTTCAAGTTTCATGCAAGATTCAAGTATAAAATCATGTTAGAAACGATCGCATAAGTATTCGGTTAAGTTCGATTAAAAGTCAAACTTGGTCAAAGTCAAAGTCAACGGGGTCGGGTCGGGTATCCGCCAATTTTTCTTTGAAAGATAAGCATATATAAGTATGTTGGCCAAGTTTCATGTTAATCGGACATGTATAACATAGCAGGAATTAAACGGGAAAAAAATTGGACAGCCGCCATCAGATATGCCGCATCTGCAAGTGATGCGCCGCATCCAAGGCAGATGCGCCGCATCTGTATCTGATTCAGTGAAACTGCTTTAAAAATTTTACAACTCTCGGACCAAACTTCAATTTATCGTAACTAATGAAATGTAAACACGTAAAACGCATACCATACATCGTTGGAAAGGTAATTTAATGAGGAATACAACTAAACACATTTCATCAACCAAAATCATCACTTACAATAATCAAAACCAAATTGAAAGCTTATTAAATGCTCACCATAAATGTTTTCAAGTTCATAAATGCACTTAGTGTTGGGATTTAACAAGTTTATAATATACTTAAACCATTTTAAGAATTAAGAAAAAGCGGAAGCATGTTCATATTATCATTTAAAACTTGTTAATCTTTAACCAATTAAAGTTAAATCCCAATTAGGATCAAGTTGTGATATATACTTACAAACTACAAGCAAGTAAAGAGATGTACCTACTCCAAGTTAGGAGGTTACAAGATGATGAAGATGATGATGAAATAGCAACTTCTAACTTGAAGTCTCAAGTGTGTAATACCCCAAGCTATAACCCCAACACTCTTGCCTTTAGTTAGAATTTGTATGACACTTGAATTGAGCTTGTAAAAAAAAATTGTGAACACTCCTTTTAGCTCCAAAGGCCACGGCCTAGCAGCCCTTTTGCTGCAGAATTATCCAGTTTTTTTACTAGCTTAGAATGTGTATTTCACTTGAAAAATGATGGTCAAGCATGGGTACAAGTAATATGCCATGCTCCTATGTAGTTGTGTATGTTGGAAGTAACAAAAGGAGTATGGAATCTTGTCTTGGAGACCAAAATTCTGCACTCTACTTATTTTATAAAACCATGTCTTAATAAAATATATGAACATGTTATCTACATATATTTATAAACATGTAATAGTTTTGTTACTTTTATATTTTATAAACCTTTTATAAAATATAACACAACATAATTATTTAAACTTATAAACAATTATATATAAATTATCCAAATAATTTATCTCAAGTGATATTATTTTAGAAAACCGATTTTCTAAAATCCAAGTGTCGCGTATTTATATAACGATCCAACCGTTAAGATTAAATACTTGTAAAGTGTCGGTAAGCTTGTTATTGGGTATGACCCGACTTGGATCATAACATATTAGCCACATTAATTAAATATGTCTCTCGGGCATACGAAAAACCTTCAATCTCCCACTTGCACGAGGAACATAAGAAATTAATGCAAGTCATGGATACCACCTAACGACCGTCCATCACCCCCAATATGTTATGACTTTTGCCATTCAATAACATCATCCCTTTCGAGTTTCCATCTCGAATATGAATAGGTGAATCTTTCATTATTTCCTTTCGTCCTAGATGTCATGTTAAATCCAAGAGACACAGATTGATCACTCTCTTCTAGATTTAACTTTATCAGGCCTTAGACATCTGACTCTCAACGAATAAGAGGGACAAATTCCATCTTGACTACATACGTCCTAAATATGTACCTTGCATTGTACCTGAGCTCTTCCTTATGAACTACCATATTTCAGAATAGCGAAGGAAAGAATCAAGGCACCATACTTGGTAAATATCCGAACCCAATATGTATCTCAGGTCAGAGGATACAATGATATTCGCCTTTACTCAAGATTACATGTAATCAACCACAAAGGCTCCATTTAGTAAATCTTGAGGGCGGGTCTTCCAATATTTGTATCCCACAAATATCTATGAACCTTGGTTGCAACCTTGCCCCACATTCAGTCCGTGAATGTATACCAATCCAAGTTTATAATAGTCTAGACCTCACACTTGTTCCCACAAATGTGATCAACTACGGAATTTAGAATAATAGTTTATTCATGGATAAAATATGCAAAATAGGAACTTAACTCAAAATAAATTAAACCATAATTATATTAATGAGTTTGAACAATTTCGTTCCGTTACAATACTTAAAACAGATCATGACCAATCACTAGAATATCGAAGCCCTAATGCACAAACATGTCCTGCATGTTTTGATCCATGTAAGAGCTTCGTGAGAGGATCCGCTATATTAAGATCTGTGTGAACTTTGCGAATACATATCTTTCCCTTTTCAACTTCATCCCTTATGTAGTTGAATCTCCGCTCAATGTGACGGGTCTTTTGATGAGCACGAGGTTCCTTGATTTGTGCAATCGCACCTTCGTTGTCACAAAAGATCTCAAGAGGGTCCTGAATGGAAGGGACTACTCCTAAGTCGTCGATGAATTTCTTCATCCATGCAGCTTCCTGAGCTGCCAATGATGCGGCGATGTACTCTGACTCTGTAGTGGATAGAGCAACAACATCCTGTTTTGAACTCTTCCAAGAGACTGCACCTCCATTTAACGTGAAGACATAACCGGATTGTGATCGAGAATCATCTCGATCAGTTTGGAAACTCGCGTCCACGTAACCTTTTACAGCGAGTTCCTCCTCACCAGACCCATATATTAGAAACATATCCTTAGTCCTCCTAAGGTATTTCAATATACTTTTAACAGCAATCCAATGACTGTTTCCTGGGTTATTCTGGTATCTGCTTGTCAGGCTAAGAGCGCATGACACATCCGGTCTAGTACATATCATTGCATACATGATTGACCCAATGGCAGATGCATATGGGACTTTCTTCATTCTCTCTTGTTCATCTTTCGTGGTGGGGCACTGAGATGAACTAAGGAGTGTTCCTCTTTGAATAGGTACCAAACCTTTCTTAGAGTTCTCCATCTTGAACCTTTTCAAGATCTTTTCAATGTATGCACTTTGATTCAAACCTATCAGTTTCTTGGATCTATCCCTGTAGATCCCAATCCCCAAAACGTATTGTGCTTCTCCAAGATCCTTAATGGAGAAGCATTTACTTAGCCAAGTTTTAACTCTTTGCATTTCCGGAATATCATTTCCAAATAACAATATATCATCCACATATAGTACAAGGAACATGATAGTGCTCCCACTAGCTTTCTTATATACACAAGCTTCATCACCATTTTTAATGAAGCCAAATTTCACGGCTTCCTCATTAAAACGATGATTCCACATTCTAGATGCTTGTTTCAATCCGTAGATTGACTTCTTTAACTTGCATACCTTTTTAGGATATTTTGGATCAACAAAACCCTCAGGCTGAACCATATAGACATCTTCCTCAAGATGTCCGTTTAGGAAAGCGGTCTTGACATCCATCTGCCATATTTCATAATCATAATGAGCAGCAATGGCAAGTAATATCCTAATAGACTTTAGCATTGCCACAGGCGAAAAAGTTTCATCATAGTCAACCCCTTGAGTTTGAGTGAAACCTTTTGCTACAAGTCTAGCTTTATATGTATCCAAGTTTCCATGTATGTCGGTTTTCATTTTGAAAAGCCATTTACAATCAACTAGCCTTGAGCCAGCAGGTTGTGTAACAAGTTCCCAAACTTGGTTGTCATACATGGATTGCATCTCAGCGTTCATGGCTTCCTGCCATTTATCTTTATCAATCCTTGATAAAGCATCTTGGTAGTTTATTGGTTCATCCAAATCAACCACATAGCAACCATCCATGAGAAACCCATATCTCTCAGGAGGATTACTAATCCTACCAGATCTGCGAACATCTTGTGTATTTTGATCATCCATTTGATCATCCTCAACATATTCATGTTGAGTGCTAGTGTCAACCAATTGTGTATCATCTACTTGATCTTGAACCTCCTCAAGATCTATTTTCCTTTCACTATTTCCTTCCATTAGGAACTTAGTTTCAAGGAATTCCGCCTTCCGAGCAACAAATACATTCTGCTCGGATGGATCATAGAAATAATATCCCATATCATTCTTGGGATATCCTATGAAGATACACTTCGTGGATCGAGCATTCAACTTATTAGGGACGTAACGCTTAGGGTAAGCTTCACATCCCCATACCTTTAAGTATGATAGAGATGGAGGTTTTCCAAACCACATCTCATGAGGTGTTCGTTCCACTTTATTAGTTGGGGCCATATTTAAAATACGAGCCGCGGAGCTTAGACAATAACCCCAAAATGATAGAGGTAACGAGCTTCTTGCCATCATAGATCGAACCATATCCATTAGGGTTCGGTTCCTCCTTTCGGAAACTCCATTTAGTTGGGGTGTTCCGGGTGGAGTAAGTTGTGAGATAATCCCACAACTCCTAAGATGATCTTGGAAATCATCGCTTAGGTATTCACCTCCTCTGTCGGTACGAAGTACCTTAATTGTCTTATTGAGTTGATTTTGTACTTCGTTTTGATATTCTTTGAATGCTTCAAACGTTTCGTCCTTGTGTCTTAAAAGGTAGACATATCCGAAACGACTAAAGTCATCAATGAAAGTAACGAAGTATCTTTCACCATTCCTAGTCATGGGCTTAAAGGGTCCACACACATCCGAGTGTATTAATCCCAATAAGTCTTTAGCCCTTTCGTAGGTCCCTTTGAAAGGTGCTTTAGTCATCTTGCCTTGTAAACAAGATTCACATACATCAAACGAATCCATTTCATTTGATTTCAAAAGTCCATTCTTTTGAAGTGTATGCATTCGGTTCTTGTTTATGTGACCAAGGCGACAATGCCATAAGTAGGAATCACTCAAATCCCTTTTGAGTTTCTTGGTGCTTGTATGGTACATTGAGCTACTAGATGATGTGTCATCATGAACCAATTCATAAATTCCATTTGAAGGCGAAGCCTTGAAATAGAACACATTATCTAAACAAACATGGATATCATCATTAATAAAATTAACATTAAAACCCCATTGTTTCAAACGAGAAATAGAAATAATGTTTTTACACAAATCCGGAGCATACAAAAAATTTTCTAAAATAAGTTCCAATCCGCTTGGAAGCTTCAAAACAAAATCTCCTTGAGCTTTAACATGCACCTTTGCACCATTGCCCATGTAGAGACTCGATGTTCCCGCCATATGATCACTTCTTTTGAACCCCTGCAAAGAATTGCAAATATGAGTTCCACATCCAGTGTCTAATACCCATGTATTAGAAGAAGTAATACTAAGCTCTATATATACCATATATATATTACCTGAGGTTTGCCCTGCATCCCTCTTGTCCTTCAACTCCTTAAGGTAGACCGGACAGTTTCGTTTCCAATGACCCATCTCACCGCAACCGAAACACGGGTCTTCTTTGGGGTTTGCCTTCTCGGTGACCTTTTGCTTCTTGGCCTTGTTGATGGTTGGGGTAACCATCTTCCCCTTCCCTTTGCCTTGATAGGCGGGTCCTTTTCTCTTAGCCACCTTTGGCTTAGAGGTGTTACCTTTGGACCCACCTTGATCGATTGCTAACACGGGTAAAGCCCTTTTACCCATGCTAGTTTCCGCCGTTCTAAGCATACCGTGAAGCTCACCTATGCTCTTATCCATCCCATTCATATTGTAATTAATTACAAATTGATCAAATCTTTTTGATAGGGAATTAAGGATAAGATCGGTGGCTAACTCATTTGATATGTTTAGGTTAAGACGGTTAGCACGATCAATAAGGCTCTTCATTTTAAGGACATAAGAGGAGACGGATTGGGTGTCATCCATACGACATGCATGTAGCGCTCGAACCGTTTCGAAGCGCTCGACACGTGCTTGTTGAAGGAACATCTCCTTCAATTGCGTAATCATGTCATATGCACTATGATGTTCGAAATCCTTTTGGAGTTCGGGTATCATAGTCCCAAGCATTAGACAAGCGACTTGCACCGAATCGGCGCAATACTTGTCATAATAAGCCATGCCCTCTATATCTTCCTCATCCGGTTGGTCGGGAATAGGGTCCTCCAACACATACGCTTTGTCCTCAAGTTTGAGGACAATCCTAAGATTACGGAACCAATCCATAAAGTTCGTATGGTTGAGTTTGTCTTTCTCGAGGAGAGACCTTAATGATAGGTTGTTTAGGTTAAGTGGTGCATTTTGCATGTTGTTGTTATTTGCGGCCATCTACAAAATTTAACAAAGTTCATTTTAGTATCGATTTTAAATTTAATAAACAACACCCTTTTATAATTAATTGTTCTTATTAAATATTAGAATCCAACGGTAAATCAAATTTCGGTTAGGTGACCTTTATCCCGTTATTTGATTTAGCTAGGTAGTCATTTATATGAAAATTGCAATCCTTTTGCAACTTCTAAATTATGGGATCATGCAATCCTTTTGCATGGCATATTTATCCCATCAACGCCTATTTGTTCCTCATGCTTCGGTGACCCTAAGTTCATGATTCCCAAATCAAGTCGTCCTACTTGTGTAAACATGTAAAATTAACATACAAGTGGTTAGGTGACCTTTATCCCACAAGCATGCGAATTTTACCTTAAGCATATTAGTTAGTTCATAATGGTTAGGTGACCTTTATCCCATTATGAGTTCCCTACTATGTTCAAGTGTTCTCACAAAAGGATGGCGTTAAACTTGTTTACCTTGTTTTAGTTAAGGGATTTTAAGTTTTCATTAATTCTAGTTTGAGAAAACTTTTATGCCATACACTAACATGCATTTAGTGTATGGTTCTTATGAAAATCCATTTTCATGTCTATAAACCATTTTATATATATGATCCTAATCATGATCTTAATAACCGTTTATTAATGTCCTTTTAGCCATTTTTAATTTAACCAATTAAATTGTCGTTTTGCATGTTGTTAATTAATGTATAATTTAACCAATTAAATTTCCATTTTGCTTGTTGTTAACTTGTGTGATTAACTTGTAGCATACAAACATACAATCCACATAATCATACAAAACAACCACGCATGCAAAATCATATGTTCACAATCAAGCCATATTGGTAGACATTTGTTTAGCCGAAAACAAATGCCACCGGATAAGGGGTAATTACACAAAGTAGGAGATTTCAAATCTCCCACTTAACCTTGCATCCAAATGCTTCTTCATGTGTTCTTCAAGTCTTCATCATTCTTCATCATTTTACAAAATATATCCTAATACATTTTGTCTAAAAAAATGAAATTACAACCTAATCTATTTTACATACCAAATATAAAATAAATTACACAACCAAATGAATTATTACATGCCAAATGAATAAATATTATTACAAACCAATTGAATAAATATCAATCAACCATGCATGCAACCAAACACAAGGTCAAGGCTTAGATTGTGAACATTAACTACACAAGTGATAGGCAATACAGAATCACAAGTGATTGGAAACACAGAATCACAAGTGATCTGCAACACAGAATCACAAGTGATTGGCAATACAGAATCACAAGTGATCGGCAACACAGAATCACAAGTGATTGGCAGTACAGAATCACAAGTGATTTGCAGTACAGAATCACAAGTGATTGGCAGTACAGAATGCAGAATCACAAGTGATTTTGGCCAAAAGATAAACCACCCAAAACCGAAAATTTTACATTCTACTTCATGCATGTTCATAGAATGCAAAATTATAGTGGGTTTTATAACCATCTCGAAGCATATTTCAACAACTTCGGCTCTAGATACCATTGTTGGGATTTAACAAGTTTATAATATACTTAAACCATTTTAAGAATTAAGAAAAAGCGGAAGCATGTTCATATTATCATTTAAAACTTGTTAATCTTTAACCAATTAAAGTTAAATCCCAATTAGGATCAAGTTGTGATATATACTTACAAACTACAAGCAAGTAAAGAGATGTACCTACTCCAAGTTAGGAGGTTACAAGATGATGAAGATGATGATGAAATAGCAACTTCTAACTTGAAGTCTCAAGTGTGTAATACCCCAAGCTATAACCCCAACACTCTTGCCTTTAGTTAGAATTTGTATGACACTTGAATTGAGCTTGTAAAAAAAAATTGTGAACACTCCTTTTAGCTCCAAAGGCCACGGCCTAGCAGCCCTTTTGCTGCAGAATTATCCAGTTTTTTTACTAGCTTAGAATGTGTATTTCACTTGAAAAATGATGGTCAAGCATGGGTACAAGTAATATGCCATGCTCCTATGTAGTTGTGTATGTTGGAAGTAACAAAAGGAGTATGGAATCTTGTCTTGGAGACCAAAATTCTGCACTCTACTTATTTTATAAAACCATGTCTTAATAAAATATATGAACATGTTATCTACATATATTTATAAACATGTAATAGTTTTGTTACTTTTATATTTTATAAACCTTTTATAAAATATAACACAACATAATTATTTAAACTTATAAACAATTATATATAAATTATCCAAATAATTTATCTCAAGTGATATTATTTTAGAAAACCGATTTTCTAAAATCCAAGTGTCGCGTATTTATATAACGATCCAACCGTTAAGATTAAATACTTGTAAAGTGTCGGTAAGCTTGTTATTGGGTATGACCCGACTTGGATCATAACATATTAGCCACATTAATTAAATATGTCTCTCGGGCATACGAAAAACCTTCACTTAGATGATTCGAGAATTTAATGCACACATGTGGTACGCCGTTTTGTAGATAATTACTCATACAATATAACTAAACACTTACAAACAACATTGCAAAGCGTTTAATGCATCAAAAGTTCATAATCAAGCCTATTAAACCCTAACCCAAATCACCAAAACAATAATCAAGTTAATGAAGTTTCCTTAATCAACCTACACATCAAAATGAAGCTAGTTATAAAGACCCATCCTAATCCATCTGGACGAATACATTACATTTGGTTACATCGCGAGGTACTTGACCTCTATATGATAAATTTTACAAACATTGCATTCGTTTTTAAAAGACAAAGTTTCTTTACATCGAAAATTGACGGCAATGCATACCATTTCATAATATATCCAACTATAATTGACCTAGTAATAATCTTGATGAACTCAGTGAGTCGAATGCAACGTATTTTGAAATATGTCATGAATGAATCCAAGTAATATCTTTAAAATGAGCAAATACACAACGAAAGATTTCTTTCATACCTGAGAATAAACATGCTTTCAAGTGTCAACCAAAAGGTTGGTGAGTTCATTGGTTTATCGTAATCAATCATTTCCATAATTTTAATAGACCACAAGATTCTCATTTTTCATAATTATCATTACACTCGCAAGTGTATAAAATCCATTCTTATGATGAACACCTGGTAACCGACATTAACATAATGCATATAGAATATTCCCCGCATACTCGCAAGTATGCCATATAATATTGGCAATCGCAATCACCATTTAAATCGAAGTACTAAAGCATTCCAAATTCCAGAATGAGGTTTGTTAGGCCCATAGATCTATCTTTAGGATTCGCGTCAATTAGGGGCCATTTCCCTAATTCTTAGGTTACCAGACTTGAAGGGGCAATATTCGGTTTAATAATTCAACCATACAATGTAGTTTTAAGTACTTGTGTCTATTTCGTAAAACAGTTATAAAAGCAACGCATGTATTCTCAGTCCCAAAAATATATATTGCAAAAGCATTTAAAAAGGGAGCAAATAAAACTCACAATACTGTATTTTGTAGTAAAAATACATATGACGATATTGAACAATGCAGGATTGGCCTCGGATTCACGAACCTATATCATTTGTATATATATTAAAACATATACTCGTAATCGAATAAATCTATTTATTATTAGTAATGTATTTGTTATGTTAATAATTTATAAGTTTCATTATTTATTTATACATTTTTGTAACGACCCGGAATTTTCTGATCGTTCTATACTTATGAGATTAATATTTACACAAATTAAACCTTACCAACATGATAAGCAATTCAAACTGTTGAGACTTATATTTTTGAAAAGAGTTTTACACAACGTTTGACCATCCAATTTGACCGATTATATCACGAACTATATAACACACGATAATTATACGATTATGTATATGTACATATCTATACATATTTAACATGATTTAAGGATGGTTTAACATTTCATTGTGAACTAACAACAATGAGTTATAAGTATACTTTGAGACCACTAACTTAAGTTTTCAAAACGATAACTATATGTAACGTTCTTTGACATATATACTTACAATCTATAATGTGTTGTGATTTATGTCACCAATATGATTTAAGTGTAATGGGATTAATTTGTAACCAAAATAATCTTGATAAATATCGAACAAGTTTTGGGAAGTGTGGAGTGCACACTTGTTTGAACTTATCTTGATTATGACGGGGGTTCGGGGGCAGCGCCCCCGATAAGCGGGGTCCAAGGGGTGGCAACCCCTGGCGGGGTCCAAGGGGCAGAGCCCCTGGCTGGGGTCGACATTGCTTTATTAAAAATGTCTTATAATTTTATTTTGGCCCGGTTTGACCCAAAAATAAAAGCCCAGTTTTGAGCCTCTTTTACAGTTATAAACTCGTCCATATTTGAATTCTTGTTCCGATTCCTCAAAATTTCTACAAGTATATCTAGGGTATATGTAACCGTATCATACCCAGCTTCTATATGTATTTACTATTGGTATATACCAATAATAAACTTCAATGATCAGCCACTAGACATGATGTTACATGTGGGAACTAGCCATTTAACCTCATGTGTGACTTTTGTGCAAGAAAACAAACTAAATCTCCTATATATCCATCCCATAATCATGCTATTTTGCACACACACACATACAATTTCATTTCCAATTTTCTTTCAAGTTAATTCACTCCCTAATCTCTCTTCATTTACCTACTCAAGAACGTATCAATATAGTCATCCGATTTCAAGGAGATTACATCCAATCTTTCAATCCCACTCCACCACTCTTTTGATTCCAAGATTTTCCTTACCTTTTCCAGTAGCTTTGTCCAAGTAACTTGAGGTAGTAACCTTATTCATAACCTTATTCTATTCATATTTATATAGCTATCTTATTTTGTGTTATACAATTTTAACAACAAGAACATAGTTTGAGTGATTTCAAACTTGTTAGCAAACTAAATAGATCCTTCTAATTTGATTTTTAAAAACACTTCAAGACCTGTAATATATCATATTATGACAAAATCGGATTAATCATATCTTCGCTAATTAACATAATATTTAATATATATTTACTTATGATTTTATTTTATATATTTCAGGACCACCCGTAAACAACACGAGAAGATTAATCATAAGACCTCATGATTGTACGCAACACGTCATTTGACAACACGGTACTTTATGTACGCAACACGTCATTTGACAACATGGTACCATGGGTCAAGATTAATTCTGATCAACACGAATACGATGGGGTCTTTATTTATTTTATTGAGCAACTAATTGTGGACCACTAATATCGGACTGCTAACTACAGACTAAGAAAATATTAAAAGTATTATAAGTATATATATATATGTAACGATTACTTGAAAAGAAAATATGTTGATATATTATATATATGGTTAGGTTCGTGATATCTATCGGAGACCAAGTCGAGTTAAATACCTTCAAGGAAAGGTGAGTATATAGTCCCACTTTTAAACTCTAAATATTTCGGGATGAGAATACATGCATTTTATGATTTACGTTATGGACACAAGTGATTAAAAATATATATTCTACGTTGAGTTGTACCACTAGCATACTTCCCTGTAACTTGGTAACTATTATTTACATGAGGTATTGTAAACGCGAATCCTGTTGATAGATCTATCGGGCCTGACAACCCCAACCGGACTGGACGACCAGTATTCAACGGTTGCACAGTACTTCGTTTCGCTAACTACACTTGGTACGGTGTAGTAAGATTTCATAATAAAGGGAATATGCGACGTTGATTAAATGTTAAGTATGCTTATCAAGTGCTCAACAACTTAGAATATTTTTATTAAAACGTTTATATATGAAATCTTGTGGTCTATATTTATAACGCTGCCGGCATTAAACCTATATCTCACCAACTTTATGTTGACGTTTTAAGCATGTTTCTTCTCAGGTGATAACTAAAAGCTTCCGCTGCAACATGTTGAATTTAAGCAAGATCTTGAGTATGCATATTTGTGTCAAAAATAAAACTGCATATCGGAGGATTTGTAATGTAAAATATGTTGGAGGTCGTATTGTTATTATCACATGTAAAGTTTGTAAGTCTAAGATTATCGCTAAACGATAATCATTATTAAGTTGTTTAAACATTGTATTTGTAATAAAAGCTATGGTTTGTATTGTAAAAACGAATGTAGTTTTTGAAAAATGTCGCATATAGAGGTCAATACCTCGCGATGAAATCATATGTTATTGTATTCGTCCTTATGGTTAAGGTCGGGTTATGACATGTGGTATCAGAGCGTTGGTCTTAGAGAACCAGAGAATTTGCATTAGTGTGTCTTATCGAGTTTGTTAGGATGCATTAGTGAGTCTGGACTTTGACCGTGTTTGATTTCGAAAACTATTGCTTATCCTTGTTGGTTAAAAATTAATATGTAAATATTATGTGGTATTGACGTGCTAGTTGTTATTTGATAGATGTCTGGCTTAGAACTTATTATCACATTCAGCGACTCCGAACCAGACTCTTCAGATGGTGTTCCAGTCATTAATCTATCTGATGATGAAAAAGATACCTTTGGGGAAGACTCACAAGTTTCGGATGAATCAATTGAAGAGGAACCGGAAAGTGATCCTGAGGAGGAAGAAATACAGGAAATTACAAAAGACAAGTTCCAACGAGGAAAGAAACGAAAGGCTACTGAAATGGAAAATCTAAATCCCGAGTCTAGAGAGGATGTTGTGGCACCAACTCCACCAGATACTTCCACACCTATTCCCGCTATTCCTATTAGTTCTATCCCGATATCCAGTTCTTCGGTTCCTCAGTCAAAACGCAGGGAGACAACCAGGATAACCTTTAAGCGATTTCTTTGAACACAAACGCTTTGGGTTAAATGATGCGCTGTTGTTTTAAACCATGGGATCATATAATGTTTTGTATAATATTACTAGTGTGGTTTGCTTAATGTTTGATGTAAGATAAGCATATGTAAAATAGTGAAGTGTGAAATGCAATAATTTTCCATGGTTAAGTATTATTTGGGTGGTAGTAATTGATTTTCGTACTAAGCTATTAAGTATGAACTTTAACGGGTAGGTACTACCCTAGATATAATTATAAAACGCTAATAAGAAGAAAAGGCTTTTATAATAATAACTGGTTCATATTATTAATAAGCTACGATGTACTTTAAATACATACTACATCTATAATATTCCATGTGAATAATTATTTTTTCATTCTTATTGAAGATTATGGCGCGATTGAACCGAATGACGGAACAAGAAATCCAGGAACTCATCAATCAGCGAGTGAACGACAGAATGTTATGGGTCGAGGCTGCAAGAGGTGCTGCAGTTAACCCAAATCCTCATGTGGGGTGCACTTACAAAACTTTTCAAGGTTGCAAGCCCTCATCATTCAGTGGAACAGAAGGACCGGTTGGTTTAACCCGGTGGATCGAAAAGATTGAGTCTGTGTTTAAAATCAGTGGTTGTATTGAGAAGGACATGAACAAGTATGCATCGTGCACCCTACAAGATAGTGCACTCACGTGGTGGAAAAACTATGTGAAGGCCGTAGGAGGAGATGTAGCTTATGATAGTCCTTGGGAAGAATTCAAAACAATGCTAATCAATGAATATTGTCCAAGGAACGAGGTTAGGAAGTTGGAAGCTGAATTATGAAGCCTGAAAGCTGTTGGTACTGAATTGGTATTAGCTTTGCTATGTCCCGAATTGGTACCAACCGAAGAACGGAAGATTGAACTGTACAAAGACGGTTTGTCTAAAAAGGTCAAGGCAAATGTTACAGCATCCAAACCCAAGACTATTCATGAAGCTATCACCATGGTGAACGAGTTGATGAACCAGATTATTCTGGATAAGAACACCGATGTCAAGACATCGGGAAACAAAAGAAAGTGGGAAGGTAATCATCAACAATCCAACAAGAAACAAGAAACCACGCAAGGTGCGGGTAGCGGTTCGAACTCAGGTTACAAGGGACGAAATCCTTTATGTAACAGATGCCACAAACATCACTCTGGTTATTGTAATGTGGTGTGCAACAATTGTAATCGAAAAGGTCATCTTGCTGAAGATTGTAGGGTTCCCGCTACAAATACAAACGGTACCAAGACTCCTGCCACCAATGCAAATAGAACTGCCTTGGCCACTGTTACTTGTTATGGGTGTGGGAAACAGGGTCATTATAAGAGTCAGTGCCCGAATCTAGAGAAGAATAACGGATCTGCACGTGGAAGAACATTTGTTATTAATGCTAGAGAGGCGTATGAAGACCCGGAGCTTGTTACGGGTACGTTTACCATTAATAACTTATCCGCATCTATTATATTTGATACTGGTGCCGATAGAAGTTACGTGTGTAGAGACTTTCACGCTAAATTGAATTGTTCATCATTACCTCTAGATGCTAAGTACATGATTGAGTTAGCTAATGGTAAACTAATTAAAGCCGATAAAATTTGCCGTGATTGTAAAATAAATTTAGCCGGAGAAACATTTAAGATTGATTTGATACCCGTAGAATTAGGAAGTTTTGATGTAATAGTCGGCATGGACTGGATGTCCAAAATAGGAGCTGAAGTTGTGTGCGCCAAGAAGGCAATTCGCATTCCTCGTAAGGATAGAACGCCATTAATAATTTATGGAGAGAAGGGTAACTCAAAGCTAAAACTCATTAGTTGTTTGAAAGCTCAAAAGTGCTTGAAGAAAGGGTGCTATGCTATCCTAGCACATGTTAATAAAGTCGAAACGAAGGAAAAAGTGAAGAGCATCAACGACGTGCCTGTGGCAAGAGATTTTCCTGAAGTATTTCCGGAAGAGTTGCCGGGATTACCTCCATTTAGATCTGTAGAATTTCAAATAGATCTAGTACCAGGAGCTACACCAGTGGCTCGTGCTCCATATAGACTTGCACCATCTGAGATGAAAGAGTTACAAAGCCAGTAACAAGAATTACTAGACCGTGGTTTCATTCGACCGAGCACTTCACCGTGGGGAGCTCCAATTTTATTCGTCAAAAAGAAAGACGGATCTTTCCGAATGTGTATAGATTATCGTGAATTAAATAAGTTAACTATCAAGAATCGGTATCCACTACCGAGAATTGATGACTTATTTGATCAATTGCAAGGATCATGTGTTTACTCGAAAATCGACCTAAGGTCGGGCTATCATCAACTACGCGTCAAAGAAGAAGATATTCCGAAAACTGCTTTTCGGACACGCTACGGTCATTTTGAATTTTTGGTCATGCCGTTTGGGTTAACGAATGCGCCAGCTGTATTCATGGACCTCATGAATCGAGTTTGTAGTCCGTATTTAGATAAGTTTGTTATCGTTTTCATTGACGATATTCTTATCTATTCCAAGAGTGAGCAAGAGCATGAGCAGCATTTAAGATTGGTATTAGAATTGTTAAGAAAAGAACAATTATAAGCCAAATTTTCTAAGTGTGCGTTTTGGTTGAAAGAAGTGCAATTTCTTGGCCATGTTGTTAATAGCAAAGGAATTCAGGTTGACCCAGCTAAAATTGAGGCCATTGAAAAATGGGAGACTCCTAAGACACCAACGCAGATACGCCAATTTTTGGGTTTAGCTGGTTATTATAGAAGGTTTATTCAAGATTTTTCTAGAATAGCTAAACCATTAACAGCGTTAACACAAAAAGGGAAGAAGTACGAATGGACTTCTGAGCAGGAGAGTGCATTTCAATTACTGAAGAAGAAGTTGACTACAGCACCTATTTTATCGTTACCTGAAGGGAACGATGATTTTGAGATATATTGTGACGCTTCGCGACAAGGTTTTGGTTGCGTCCTTATGCAACGGAAGAAAGTTATAGCATACGCATCCCGACAATTGAAGATTCATGAGCGAAATTATACGACGCATGATTTAGAGTTGGGAGCAGTAGTGTTTGCATTGAAGATATGGAGACACTACTTATATGGGGTTAAATGCACTGTGTTTACCGATCATAAAAGCCTTCAACATATTTTCGATCAGAAACAGCTGAACATGAGGCAACGTAGGTGGGTCGAGCTGATAAACGACTATGATTGTGAGATTCGCTATCATCCCGGGAAAGCGAATGTAGTAGCCGACGCTCTAAGCAGAAAGGAACGGGAACCAATTCGAGTACGAGCAATGAACATAAAAATTCGCATGAATCTCAACTCACAAATCAAAGAGGCTCAACGAGAAGCTCTTACTAAAGAAAACATAGGAAATGAAATAATGAAGAAGTATGAGAAGCAACTCGTTATGCGGGAAGACGGAATTCGATATTTTGCAAACCGTATTTGGGTACCGAAGTTGGGTGGATTAAGGAAGTTGATATTGAATGAGGCACATAAGACAAGATACTCGATACATCCTGGAGTTGGAAAGATGTATCAAGATCTTAAGACGCATTATTGGTGGCCTAATTTAAAGACAGATGTTGCAACATATGTTGGGGAATGTTTAACTTGTTCCAAAGTCAAAGCAGAACATCAGAAGCCGTCAGGGTTACTTCAACAACCAGAAATCCCAGAATGAAAATGGGATGGTATTACCATGGATTTCATCACAAAGTTACCTAAGACTGCCTGGGGTTATGACACCATTTGGGTAATAGTTGATCGTCTCACCAAATCTGCACATTTCTTGCCTATAAAGGAAACGGATAGAATGGAGAAACTATTACGATTATACATAAAGAAAATTGTTTCAATGCATGGAATACCTATTTCCATTATATCCGATCGTGATAGTAGATTTACATCAAAGTTTTGGCAATCACTACAGGAGGCCCTGGGAACCTGTTTGGATATGAGCACCGCATACCATCCACAAACTGACGGGCAGAGTGAAAGAACAATTCAGACTCTTGAAGACATGCTCAGGGCATGTGTGATCGATTTTGGAAATGGATGGGATAAATATCTACCATTAGCAGAATTCTCGTATAATAATAGTTATCATGCGAGCATTAAAGCTGCACCATTCGAAGCACTGTATGGAAGGAAGTGTAGATCCCCTATCTGTTGGAATGAAGTAGGAGATCGACAATTAACTGGTCCCGAGATCATCCATGAAACTACTGAGAAGATAGTGCAAATCAAGGAGAGATTGAAAACAGCCCGTAGTCGCCAAAAGAGCTATGCCGATGTCCGAAGAAAACCATTAGAGTTTCAGATCGGTGACATGGTTATGCTAAAGGTGTCACCTTGGAAAGGTGTAATACGTTTTGGAAAAAGGGGTAAACTGAACCCAAGGTATGTAGGCCCGTTCAAGATCATCGAACGCATTGGATCGGTAGCTTATCGACTCGAATTACCACAACAACTCGCCAGAGTACATAATACATTTCACGTTTCAAACCTTAAGAAGTGTCTTGCAAAGGAAGACCTCACCATTCCTCTTGAAGAAATCCAAGTCGACGAGAAACTACAATTCATAGAAGAACCAGTCGAAATCATGGACCGTGAAGTTAAACAACTCAAGCAGAGCAACATACCAATCGTTAATGTTCGTTGGAATGCTCGAAGGGGTCCCGAGTTTACTTGGGAATGAGAGGATCAGATGAAACAAAAGTACCCACATTTGTTTCCCGAGAACGCAAAATAGGTACAATTTTAAAATTTCGGGACGAAATTTATTTAACGGGTAGGTACTGTAACGACCCGGAATTTTCCGATCGTTCTATACTTATGAGATTAATATTTACACAAATTAAACCTTACCAACATGATAAACAATTCAAACTGTTGAGACTTATATTTTTGAAAAGAGTTTTACACAACGTTTGACCGTCCAATTTGACCGATGATATCACGAACTATATAACACACGATAATTATACGATTATGTATATGTACATATCTATACATATTTAACATGATTTAAGGATGGTTTAACATTTCATTGTGAACTAAGAACAATGAGTTATAAGTATACTTTGAGACCACTAACTTAAGTTTTCAAAACGATAACTATATGTAACGTTCTTTGACATATATACTTACAATCTATAATGTGTTGTGATTTATGTCACCATTATGATTTAAGTGTAATGGGATTAATTTGTAACCAAAATAATCTTGATAAATATTGAACAAGTTTGGGGAAGTGTGGAGTGCACACTTGTTTGAACTTATCTTGATTATGACGGGGGTTCGGGGGCAGCGCCCCCGATAAGCGGGGTCCAAGGGGTGGCAACCCCTGGCGGGGTCCAAGGGGCAGAGCCCCTGGCTGGGGTCGACATTGCTTTATTAAAAATGTCTTAAAATTTTATTTTGGCCCGGTTTGACCCAAAAATAAAAGCCCAGTTTTGAGCCTCTTTTACAGTTATAAACCCGTCCATATTTGAATTCTTGTTCCGATTCCTCAAAATTTCTACAAGTATATCTAGGGTATATGTAACCGTATCATACCCAGCTTCTATACGTATTTACTATTGGTATATACCAACAATAATCTTCAATGATCAGCCACTAGACATGATGTTACATGTGGGAACCAGCCATTTAACCTCATGTGTGACTTTTGTGCAAGAAAACAAACTAAATCTCCTATATATCCATCCCATAATCATGCTATTTTTCACACACACACATACAATTTCATTTCCAATTTTCTTTCAAGTTAATTCACTCCCTAATCTCTCTTCATTTACCTACTCAAGAACGTATCAATATAGTCATCCGATTTCAAGGAGATTACATCCAATCTTTCAATCCCACTCCACCACTCTTTTGATTCCAAGATTTTCCTTACCTTTTCCAGTAGCTTTGTCCAAGTAACTTGAGGTAGTAACCTTATTCATAACCTTATTCTATTCATATTTATATAGCTATCTTATTTTGTGTTATACAATTTTAACAACAAGAACATAGTTTGAGTGATTTCAAACTTGTTAGCAAACTAAATAGATCCTTCTAATTTGATTTTTAAAAACACTTCAAGACCTGTAATATATCATATTATGACAAAATCAGATTAATCATATCTTCGCTAATTAACATAATATTTAATATATATTTACTTATGATTTTATTTTATATATTTCAGGACCACTCGTAAACAACACGAGAAGATTAATCATAAGACCTCATGATTGTACGCAACACGTCATTTGACAACACGGTACTTTATGTACGCAACACGTCATTTGACAACATGGTACCATGGGTCAAGATTAATTCTGATCAACACGAATACGATGGGGTCTTTATTTATTTTATTGAGCAACTAATTGTGGACCACTAATATCGGACTGCTAACTACAGACTAAGAAAATATTAAAAGTATTATAAGTATATATATATATGTAACGATTACTTGAAAAGAAAATATGTTGATATATTATATATATGGTTAGGTTCGTGATATCTATCGGAGACCAAGTCGAGTTAAATACCTTCAAGGAAAGGTGAGTATATAGTCCCACTTTTAAACTCTAAATATTTCGGGATGAGAATACATGCATTTTATGATTTACGTTATGGACACAAGTGATTAAAAATATATATTCTACGTTGAGTTGTACCACTGGCATACTTCCCTGTAACTTGGTAACTATTATTTACATGAGGTATTGTAAACGCGAATCCTGTTGATAGATCTATCGGGCCTGACAACCCCAACCGGACTGGACGACAAGTATTCAACGGTTGCACAGTACTTCGTTTCGGTAACTACACTTGGTACGGTGTAGTAAGATTTCATAATAAAGGGAATATGCGACGTTGATTAAATGTTAAGTATGGTTATCAAGTGCTCAACAACTTAGAATATTTTTATTAAAACGTTTATATATGAAATCTTGTGGTCTATATTTATAACGCTACCGGCATTAAACCTATATCTCACCAACTTTATGTTGATGTTTTAAGCATGTTTCTTCTCAGGTGATAACTAAAAGCTTCCGCTGCAACATGTTGAATTTAAGCAAGATCTTGAGTATGCATATTTGTGTCAAAAATAAAACTGCATATCGGAGGATTTGTAATGTAAAATATGTTGGAGGTCGTATTGTTATTATCACATGTAAAGTTTGTAAGTCTAAGATTATCGCTAAACGATAATCATTATTAAGTTGTTTAAACATTGTATTTGTAATAAAAGCTATGGTTTGTATTGTAAAAACGAATGCAGTTTTTGAAAAATGTCGCATATAGAGGTCAATACCTCGCGATGAAATCATATGTTATTGTATTCGTCCTTATGGTTAAGGTCGGGTTATGACAATTTTCATTTTATATATATATAGAGATATTAATATAGTTAAGTTTTGTGTTATATATATATATATATATATATATATATATATATATATATATATATATATATATATATATATATATATATATATATATATATATATTATATGAATAGCTTTTGTTTGAGAATTTAATACTTATGATAACATTAATATTAGTAATAATAATAATGATATTATATAATAATGATAATGATAGTGATAGTGATGATAATATTGTTAATAAAAATAATGATATTAATAATGTTAGTAATACTAAGCTTTATAACAATGGCAACAATAATTATGATAATCGTAGTAATTCTTTTTAAATCATAATTAAATTAAAATTTTAATCATTTTCATAATAATATTTATACTCAATTTTATATTCATAAACTTAACAACATTATTAAAACTTTTATATTCATGGTCATAGTGATCATAATCTTTGTGTTTAGTTTCTAAACTAATGATTATAGTTTCTTATAACATTATTTCATAATCAAACTCATAACTTTTACATGAATTCTTATAATCACTTCCTATAATCTCTATTATATCATCTTTTATTATATACTTACGTTATCAACATGTTAAATCTCCTTTTAGTTATAATAATACTAGCAATACTATTACATTGATAATAATACTAATAATAATAATATTAGTAATGATAATACTAATAATTTTGGAATGATAATACTAGTAACAAAAATGATAATATCTTAAGTTATGTTAATGACAATAATAATTAATAATACTAACCTTTAGTAATACTTATAATACTTGTATCTATGATATTCATAATAATAATTACTATAATACTAATACTAATAATAATAATAATAATAATAATAATAATAATAATAATAATAATAATAATAATAATAATAATAATAATAATAATAATAATAATAATAATAATAATAATAATAAACATAGTGATAACAATAATAATCATAATAATCATAATAATAAAGATAATAATAATGATAATATTATATTATACCTTTATAGCATTAAAAAGAAATAAACTGCCCAAGATGGGACTCGAACCCGAGACCTCACGCCCACCCAAATCAACACCCTGCCACTCCTCCAACCATGCATTTCTATTTTATAATTCCCCTCAAATATATATGTATTTAATTCATTTTCTTTTTTGCACTTCATCCTCTTCATCATCAAAATAAATGAATCAAAGAACCACCATAACTATAATAACGAATCTATAGTTTTATTTAAGACTCGTAAACAATTAGGTAACTATAAAAATGCATTCTTGATTCACAAAAAAAAAAAATAAAATAAAAGAACAGCCAAGCTGTTCGTCGCTGCCTTTATAAAAAAAATTGATTTTGTAAACGGTAACGTTATAGATAAAAGTTATAACACAAAATACATTGTAAATCTATCCTAGAAACTATTGGATTCGTTGATTGGACTTGAAACATCGAAACAATCACGAATTTCCTCAAGAACGATTCTATTGACTTTTTGAAAAATAACATTGACCTCAAAATTCATGTTCGATTTTACAAATTACGATTTGGGAATTTACAGAAAGCTTCATGACATGATTTAGAACACTCCTGCATTTATAGATTTTTACAAAAGTTTTGAATTCGATTTTTGGCCATAAAAAGCACGAACAGAGAGGAAAGAAAAAATAAATAAATAAATAAATGAATATGTTTCAAATGTTTTTGTTTGATTTCTCATTAGTAGCAATTCACAGTAATTATATAAAGATATAAATCGAATATTAAGACTAGCAACAAGGGTACGTTCCATTTGTTTTATAGTAGAGATAGTGGGAAACACAAAGTCACGAGCAGAGGAAGGGGATAAAAAAAATCAGATAAAGACTGATTAATACATACGCGTAGTATATGTCAGATTTTATATCTGTATCTATATTTATATACGGATTATTTGTATTTATATTTATATATTTGTATATGATGTTTTATAATTAACCTTATTACTTAACAAATATAACAATAATAATATTACTCTTAATATTATAAATAATAAAATTTCTTTAATAATATTCTAGTAATAATAATATTATTATTAATGATAATAATAATAATAACTATAAAATTTATAAGCATAATATTAATAATAATAATAATACTGATTATAATAATACTAATATTATTACTGATAGTAATAATAATGCTATAGCAATTCATATATTTCAAACTTCATATCTATATCATATATATAATATTAGTACAAAATATAATATTAATATTAATATAAATAATAGTTAGAGTAATAATAATAATATTGATATAATACTATATCTAAATTTGCAGTTATATATTATTAACTATGTAAAATTTATTAATCATACAATATATTATATATTAACTTTTATTGAATATTTATCATTTATAAATTTTATATATGATGATATACATATAATAATAATTATGCCTATAACTTATATATATATATATATATATATATATATATATATATATATATATATATATATATATATATATATATATATATATATATATATATATATATATATATATATATATATATATATATATATATATTCATTTTTAATTACACTTACTTATCTTGTATCCTATTTTAAATATTTAATTCAAATGTTAAATTTATATTTTTATAGTTTCAATATATTATATATACTTACATTTATATACATATATGTATACATATTTATTTACAAACAATTGTTCGTGAATCGTCGGGAATAGTCAAAGGTCAGATGATTTCATAAAATAGTTCAAGTATTTTAAGACCCAACATTACAGACTTTGCTTATCGTATCGAAATTATTTAAAGATAAGGTTTAAATTTGGTCAGAAATTCCCGGGTCGTCACACTAGTGATGCTAGTAACACCATTATTACATGAACTTTTAACATTTAACAACATTTAAACCACCAAATCACCAAATCAAACATACCAACTTTCAAGTTCATGCTAGTTACCTAAAATAACAAGATCGAACATATAAATAACATATTCATGTTAGTCTTGAGCCATAGACGCTAATTAACACCTTTATAAGTCAAAATCATCAAGAACACAAAATTTAGTGTTTTTAGAAAGTTACCCAAATGAGATGTAATCGGTATGGATTCGAAGAGGAAGATGCAAGGATTCCAAATATGTAATTTGTTTGAATTGATGCTTGCTAGATCTTCAATAGAAGATGAATTTGTGTTGAGTGAATTGAGAGAAAAGTGGAAGTATTAGAGAAAAAGGAAGAGATGAAATGAATGGATGAGATGTCATGGTTGACTAGTTGACCTAGTCAAAACTATGGCCTCTTGGCAAGTTTAGTCCCTTGATGTGATCAGAGGTGTATACGAAATAGTTATATTTTTGCTACGAAATACTATTAAATAAAATACAATTTTACACAAGTTATTTATTTATTTATAAAGTGGATATACCTAAACCTTGCTACAACACTTATAGGCAGTGTACCTAATCGTACAGTAGTGTAGTTTTTAGTAAGTCCGGTTCGTCCACAGGGAACTAGCCAAGTTTAACGCTATATATATATATATATATATATATATATATATATATATATATATATATATATATATATATATATATATATATATATATATATATATATATATATCAGTAGTATTATTATTATAAAAGGGGGTTTTTACCGTTTAATGACCGGTTTGTCGATTTTAAGACTTTAGTTGCAGTTAAAACCTAATGTAAAATATTAAAAATAAATATAACTTAATTTAAAGTGTAAAGTAAATGACAATAATTAAAGTGCAATAAATAAAATTGCGATAAATAAAAGTCTGAAGTCAAATATTCCAACTAATTGTGGACTTAAACTGTAATAAGGTTTTAATACTTTATTATCAATTACACCAAGTGTCCTTGCATGTAATCCACCCCTGTGTTAATGAGTCCATTGACTATTAATCCATTCTCTTGTCCGGTCAAATGAACGATTATTAGTACTTAAAAATATCCCGCCCATCGTGTCCGATCGAGTGTATGTGGTTAATTATAATTACATCCAATTATAAATCTTTATATTAAATTAACGAACTTTCATTCAATTAAACAAATATAAAGCCCATTAATAGCCCATAGTCTAATTTCCACAAGTGTCGTTCTTTTGTCCAAACCCCAATTATGGTCCAAAGCCCAATTACCCCGTCTTAATATTTTATCCCAACATCACGATTACTTCGGCTTAAATAAGCATAATAATAACTTAGCTACGAGACATTAATTTAAAAAAGTTGAACATAACTTACAATGATTAATAATAGCGTAGCGTTACACGGACAGAATTTCGACTTACACACTTACAACATACGCTAACATACCCTTATTATTATTAATCTTAAATTAAAATTAAAATTATAAATTATATATATATATATATATATATATATATATATATATATATATATATCTGTGAGAGAGAGATTGAAAATTATGTATGAAATTCGGCCAAAACACGCGAAATTTATAGGACCTGATCCAACTTTTGGAGCCATGCGATCGCATGAGTTTTGTTCTTCCAGGCCATGCGATCGCATGGCCAGGTGGATCAGGCCACATGCTTTTGTTTGCTAGTTTGCCGACGGTTTTAATAAATAATATAATATATATATATATATATATATATATATATATATATATATATATAATTTTAAGAATTAATTATATATTATATTACATTCATGTGCAAAGTTGACTTGTAATTTTTGCTCTATTGCGTCGCGCGTTAAGAGTTGACTCTGGTCCCGGTTTCGGATTTTCGAACGTCCATTCGTACTATTTAATATCTTGTACTTTGCGTTTCGCGGCTCGTACTATTGTAACTTTTAGACGTTTCTCATCAATAATTTGAACCACTTTGATTGTACTTTGTACTTTTTAGCTTTTTGGTCGTTTGCGTCCTCAATTCGTCGAATCTGTCTTTTGTCTTCACCTTTTATTATTTAAACGAATATCACTTATAAATAGAACAATTGCATCTAAAAGCTTGTCTTTCTTAAGGGATAATGCTATGAAATATATGTTCGTTTTTAGCATTATCATCCCTCAACTTTAAATTCGGGTGCGTGAATTACCTAAACGAAATATTTTAAAACGCGTATTAACGGAAGATATTATAATCATATAACGGACTTTAAATAAATAAATGGAAAGTAAACGAAAAAAGGCGGGATGTTACAATTAAGTTAACATTTTAAAATAATTTAACCCTTTGATAAGACAGATATTTTTTGGGGTTGTAACAATCACATGATGTTATAGGACACTTGGTATGAAAGTCAGATGAAACTAACTTTAATGGACATTATTTGTGAGTCTTATCATAATGTAACATATTAGGTCATTTGATAATTAGGTACTATTAAAGGCAAATATTAGGACACTTTAACACTTTGATAAGACGGATAGTTTTTAGGGTTGTAATAATCATATGATGTTATAGGACAATTGGCATGAAAGTCATATGAAACTAACTTTAAACGACATTTATTTGTGATAGTCATATTATTATGTAACATATTAGGTCATTTGATAGTTAGGTACTATTAAGTTAAAATTTTAGGACACTTTAACAATTTGATAAGATGGATAATTTTTGAGGTCGTAATAATCATATTATTTTATAGGACTCCTTAGTTATGGATACTAAAATATAAGACTTTATAAGACATTTAATTGTTTTTTGTCTTATCAGTTGTTAATGTAATAGGAAATTTGATAATAAGGTTATATTAAATGAAATTTTAGATAACTTGATTGATGTTTGTATTATATAATTAATTTTCTATTCTATTTACATATAATAGCATTGCTTGCAGAGTGGTTTATGCATTATGGTTGTTAATGGTTTGTCATGGGTTCAAATCCAAAGACTAGTTTGTAATTTTTTTTTTTTTTAATGACAACCCCTATATAAAACATGAGCTAAATTATGTATATGAGCAGATTTGAGATTAAAAAAAATGTACGATCAATTATGCAAGTTTTGAAGGAAATGTAGTACCAAAAACATAGCCTCAAACATAAAGGCATAATGAAATATCGAATCATCACGCAATCAAGTGATGACCATTACACCAGCCCGAGGACACACTTATATTTGGTTTTTTAGTGGTTCTTCTATTCTATCAGCCTCCTAATCCAATTCTTCATGGTCAAGTCAATTATAGGATTAACTAAGGAGCATATGCCTCAACTTCATGTTTTTAAGTATCAAAGTTTTTTGGGAAAAGGGGAAGGTACCCCTGGAAAATAATGAAAAATTTTATTGATAAAAAAAATAAAGAGTACATACAAGGAGGGTATTTTTGAAGTGAATACCCATACTACTTTAACAATTCATTCCTACAATAAAAACCTAGAAAATAAAGTATACAATTACCAAATGTCTAACAAAAAAAATGTCAATTAAATCCTATACATTAATCAAAACAAAACACTATAACGTAAAACTATGTCGCAAATCAACCTGAACAAATAGCAAGCACAATTCAGAATAATATTCAAAAACAAACCTTAAATGAACATGCAGTGTGATGACCCAGAAATTTCCGACCAAATTTAAACTTAATCTTATTATGATATCGATACGATAAGCAAAGTCTGTAATGTTAAGTCACAAAGTTTTTGGAATTATTTACATGAATACATTTTTCCTCTGACTATTCCCAACGATTCACGAATAATTATTTGTAAATAAATATGTATATATATATATATATATATATATATATATATATATATATATATATATATATATATATATATATATATATATATATATATATATATATATGTATAAATGTAAATATATGTAGTAATTTGAAATTATAAAATATAATATAAACATTGGAATTAGATATGTAAAATGATACAAAATAATTAAGTAAAATTTAAAATGACTCTGTATATAAAGACATATGAGATCTATGTATAATAATATATATAAAATTAAATAATAAAGAATCAATAAGGGTTACTATATAAAATATTATATGATTATCAAATATTACATAATTAATAATATATTAATAAATTAAGACATAGTTGTTATAATAAGATTATTATTACTTTCATCACTATTATTAGAATATGTATCTAATATTAATAACAGTGTTACTATTATTATATTATATAAAATATAAATATGAAAATTGATATAATTGATTTGTTATATAACTACTATTATTATCAGTATTATTAGTATTGTTGTTATCATTATTCGTATCGTAATTAGTTGTAAGATTACAATTTTAGTTACTACAAATGATTATGCATTATTATTATTATCTTTATCAAGATTATTATTATTAATATCATTATTATTATAATTAGTAGTAAAAATTATAATTTTGGTTATTATGTTTATTATTAATATTATTACTAAAAATAATCATTTTTATTTAAAAGTTATTATTATCATCAATAAATTCATTTCTTATAATTATTATTATCTTTATTATTATCTATTATTATTAAAATTATCAACATTATATCTCTAATATTATTAAAATTCTTATTAAAATTACTAATAGAAATATATTAATAACTAGTATTACGAAATGTAATAAAATAGATATATACATAAACAGATATATATACATAAATACAATTATATAAAATACAGCTTTATAAATAAATATAAACAGATATAAAAGAAAATCCAGTTAATTATATATAATACAGATTATATACGCGATATTACTGGTTACCATATTCTGTTCTTTATCTTTTTCTATTTTTCTGTTTGTCCTGTGAACCATTGTCGACCTTTCTCCATCTATATCAATCGATCGACTCATATTATTGATAAAAGAGATTCCTTCCATTTTACATTATCTATATTAATTTTAATCATCTTCTATTATCTGTTTTGATTAATTTGAAAGGTCAATAAACTGACTTGTTCTTCTGTTCGTGTCTGGTATGAACAATGAATCGAATCCGTGTGAGTTTTCAAAATCTGTTAATATGATGATGTTAGAAGTATTTCATTTAAACTCTCTGTAATTTACGAGTCAAACTTATATTTCAAAAAGGTCAACAAATGTGTTCTTGGCAAAATTCTATTTTGTTTTTGAGTTTATGGAGCAATTAATGATTCTTTAAGTTTGTATACACGATTTGAAAACTAGTTCATGTAGGAACTTTTGCTTAAAACGTTACCTAATTCAAAATCAAATTTTTTTTTTCATTGCACTCGTCGAACAGCAGCATGGACTTTTCTTTTTTATTTTTATTTTTTTTGTTAAAGTTCAATCACTTGGATGAAGCGTTTCTGGTTTGTTTTTAATCTTAAAACTAATTAGTTATTTTGTTTTGATTCAATCCCTGGTCGACCTCATTATGATGAAGAAGAAGAATTAGAAACAGAAATGCATGTTATATAGAATGGGTTAGGATATAATTCAGAAAGACAGAAGTGCAGGAACGGTTAGAGGGTGTCACCGGTTAGCGGGAGGTCTCGGGTTCGATTCTCGTTTGAGGCATTTCTTTTTAGAAAAAACTTTCAAAGGGTATATACAATTTAATTTTATTTCCATTATTAATGTTATTATTCTAATTATTATTAACATTGTTATTATTAAAAGTTACAATTATTATTACTATCATTTTTACAAAAATTATTATCTTGATATCACTAAAACTATCATTACTATTGTTATCAGTATTATTATGTAATGACTAAAATCATTATCATAATTATCATTAAAATTAATATTTTTACATTTATTATCATTAATATCATTATTATTAATAATATTAATGGAATTACTAACATTATTATATTATTAATAATATCAAGTATTAAAATTATTTTTACCACTATTAATATCATTTTAGTATTACTATAACTATTAATATTAATATAAAAGAATGATATATTTAATACATGTAACATAACAAAAATTAATATTTTTATACAAAATGAATGAATGAAACTTATATATAAAATTAATATAAAAAGGATATAACTAATAAATTTAAATATATATATATATATATATATATATATATATATATATATATATATATATATATATATATATATATATATATATATATATATTTGAATACAATTATGTATATTAATAAATATACAAATGATATAGGTTCGTGAATCCAAGGCCAACCCTGCATTGTTCAATATCGTCATATGTATTTTTACTACAAAATACAGTATTGTGAGTTTCATTTGCTCACTTTTTAAATGCTTTTACAATATATATTTTTGGGACTGAGAATACATGCGCTGCTTTTATAACTGTTTTACGAAATAGACACAAGTAATTGAAACTACATTGTATAGTTAGATTACTATACCGAATATCGCCCCTTCAAGTCTGGTAACCTAAGAATTAGGGAAATGGCCCCTAATTGACACGAATTCTAAAGATAGATCTATGGGCCTAACAAACCCCATTCTGGAATTTGGAATGCTTTAGTACTTCGATTTAAATGGTGATTGTGATTGCCATTATTAATGGCATACTTGCGAGTATGCGGGGGATATTCTATATGCATTATGTTAATGTCGGTTACCAGGTGTTCATCATACGAATGGATTTTTATACACTTGCGAGTGTAATGATATTTATGAAAATGAAATCTTGTGGTCTATTAAGATTATAGAAATGATTATTATGTTAAACCTATGAACTCACCAACCTTTTAGTTGACACTTTAAAGCATGTTTATTCTCGGGTATTAAGGAAATCTTCCGCTGTGCATTTGCTCATTTTAGAGATATTACTTGGAGTCATTCATGACATATTTCAAAAGACGTTGCATTCGAGTCGTTGAGTTCATCAAGATTATTATTAAGTCAATTATAGTTGCATATATTATGAAATGGTATGCATGCCGTCAACTTTCATTGTAATGAAAGTTTGTCTTTTTAAAAATGAATGCAATGTTTGTAAAATGTATCATATAGAGGTCAAGTACCTCGCGATGTAATCAACTATTGTGAATCGTTTATAATCGATATGAACGGGTCCCTTTCAGTTGGTATCAGAGCAGTGGTCTTAGCGAACCAGGTCTTGCATTAGTGTGTCTAACTAATAGTTATTAGGATGCATTAGTGAGTCTGGACTTCGACCGTGTCTGCATGTCAAAAGTTTTGCTTATCATTACTAGTCAGAAATCATCTACTTATCATCTATAGAAAATTACCTACTTATCATTCTTAGTCTATCTAATGACCCGTCCTAATCCATCTGGACGAATACATTACATTTGGTTACATCGCGAGGTACTTGACCTCTATATGATACATTTTACAAACATTGCATTCGTTTTTAAAAGACAAACTTTCATTACATCGAAAGTTGACGGCATGTATACCATTTCATAATATATCCAACTATAATTAACTTAATAATAATCTTGAAGAACTCGATGACTCGAATGCAACGTCTTTTGAAATATGTCATGAATGACTCCAAGTAATATCTCTAATATGAGCAAATGCACAGCGTAAGATTTCTTTCATACCTGAGAATAAATATGCTTTTAAGTGTCAACTAAAAGGTTGGTGAGTTCATTAGTTTATCATAAACATTCATTTCCATCATTTTAATAGACCACAAGATTTCATATTTTCATAAACATCATTTTCATATCAGGCATTTCACAAACTGCATAGAGATAAAAATCATTCATATGGTGAACACCTGGTAACACCTGGTACTTGATATTACTAAATAAAGTAATAATGTTAATACTAATTATATTAATAATAATATAGTGATATTAATAATAATACTTGTAAAAATATCAATTTTTCTGTTACTGATAGTTATGATAAAAATAATAATAATCATGTTAGTAATTATAATATATCTATATATTTTAGTTATAATGATAATAATAATAATACTTCGTTTAAGAGTTCATAACCATGATTATTCTTATATCATAATTATTTTTCAAGTTCAAGTTCAAATTATAACCTATGATTATTGATCACCTTTTTATGAAAAGAATCTTCGTAACACATCTATTAACTTTACATTCATGTTCTAAATCTTACACATTTTATAATCTTTTATAATATGACACATAGTTTTAAGTATATTCGTAACCAATTCATAATACTTATAGTAGTAGTAATAATAATCTTAATATTAATATTAATGATGATAATAATTATAATAATAATACTTATGATAATAATATTAATGATAACAATATTAATGATAATCATACTAATAATATCAACAAATCTTAATTTAAATAATAATAATAATAATAATAATAATAATAATAATAATAATAATAATAATAATAATAATAATAATAATAATAATAATAATAATAATAATAATAATAATAATAATAATAATAATAATAATAATAATAATGATAATAATAATAACCAAAATCATAACAATAATAATAATAATACTTATTATGCTCTAATGTTATTACTTAATAATAACTAATTGTTAATAATAGTAATCATTTTAATTGTATAATAACAACAATAAGTAATATTAACATTAATAATAATAATCATAATAACAATAATAATATTAACAATAATAATAATAATAATAATAATAATAATAATAATAATAATAATAATGAATTTAATAAAAAAGGCTACCTTAAGGTTTCAATCTTTAAAAAAAAAAATATAAACGCCCCAGCCCGGGCTCGAACCCTCGACCTCTCGTTCCCTCACCCACACACTTAACCACGGCTCCATCTATGTATTTCTGATATAACAAGCACTAATAAATATATAACCCGAATAGTTTCTGCTTCTTCTTTATAATTTAATTCGACCAGAGCACAACTATCCTACAAGAATTGTTTTAAGTTTGTTTTTTTTTTAAATTGATTTAAGAACAGAGATAATCGACCCTGGGGTGTTTATGATTAACAGAAGGGAAGAAAAAATTCGAAAACAGCAATAGCAGCAAAAAGTTCACGAAGAACAACTCCAACTTTGATTTCAAATTCAAGATCGTTTTAGCTTCAACTTTCTTCATGAATTAGGTTGCAAATCCTTCCTATAAACTCTATGAGTCATCAATTTAAACAGAAATCTCAAAACAAGTTCGAATTTCTTTATGAACATATTCGTTGACTTTTTGAAAACTGCCTTTGACTCCAAAATTAGAATTCAAGAAAAGGAATTTGAGATTGAGATTTTTACAGAAGTTTGTTTAGAAGAATACTAGCAAAACTGTTTTAATAGATTTTGAAATGTGATTTGAAATCGTGCTATTGAATAATTTGGTCAAGAATAGAGGAAAAGGTTTCTGTATCAGCGATGTATATATTTAATTCGCCATATTGAGTTTGTTAAACTGTTAATTATAATGATAATGAAGGAATTGAGTGCGTTCACTGACATCACTGATCATTCGATTAATTTTATAATCCAAATGGGCGACAGTTAATATTCGATTAAACAAAAATCAAGGAAAAGAAAATAAAAAGTTAAACAGCAATCTAACTGTATTTGGAATTGAGTTGTGATTCTGTAATCCATGATATCGACCTGAGTATCGTTTATGAAGTCAAATTTCACCGAATGATGTTGATTTGTAACTGAGTACATATTTTATCCGCATTTATGTAGGTATTTAAAGTATTTATATAATTATATATCTGTATATAGGTAATCTGTATATATATCTGTATAATATATATATATACTGTGATGCCCCGTACAAAACCATCGTGTACGGATCACCAACAACAGGATTATTACAAGGTCAAACACTATATGATGTTTGAAAACCATTTTAGCATTCATGAAAAATATAGCGTTTTACAAAAGATAACGTGCTTCCTATGAATAGAAGCATAAACATAAGTACGTGACCCAAAGGTTGTTGCAAAGCCAAGACAGCAAGTCTAATACACCAAGACAGCAAGTATAACAGCAAAAGCAACAACGTCTAAGCACCTGAAAAAATACATGCTAAAAAAAGTCAACACGAATGTTGGTGAGCTATAGTTTGTTTGTAATCAGTAATGTAATGTAGGGCACAAGATTTCAGTGCTTCAACCAGCAGTTTAAATCAGTAATTCAAATCAGTATGATAAAGTATATGCTTATCCGTGGGCACCCGGTAACTAACTTAAAGTAATAATAATACCCCCTAAAAGTGCACTTGGAGATTGCGTATGTTTACGAAGTATTAAACACCCGTTAAATGCTAGCGCTACTAGCCCGAGTGGGGATGTCAAACCCTATGGATCCATATCTAAGATTCGCGTTCACCGGTTCAAAGACCAATGACTAAACGTTACCGAGCTAAGGGGAAAGTTTGTGCCGTTGTATAACCCACACATATATAAAGTTTAAGTACTCGTGCCTAGTATGTAAAATATAAAATGCGCATGTATTTTCAGTTCCTCAAAATAGTTAAAGTAAAAAGGGATGCTATAACTCACAGTGAAAAGTAGTAAAAGTCGATACGCGGGAACAGTAAACAAGTGGTTGGTCCAAAAGGTCCTCAACCTAAGTCAAAAGTTACTAAGTCAGTAAATCGTTCCCAAAGGTTTAAAAGTATGTAAATTAGGTCTTAAGCACCATCATCATTCATCATTAAACAAAAGTGTAAAATAAGTTTTAAGTCAAGACTCGGGTTTGAAACAAAGGCTCACTTCGTTCAGTCGCCATGACCTATATACAAACTTAAATGAGGTGAGACCAGTGGCCATGGCTCCGTATATGAGTCCCCTAGGTACTGACCAATTTCCAGAACCAAACTCGTCGTATTTTGACTGTGGTGACGGTTTAAGTGCGAGTAGTTCAGAAATTTCAGCGCAACGTTAATAGGGTGTAGTGACTTTCGGGAGGCCATAGATCCTAAACCGTAACTCGGATGAAGACGAGGTCTAAACAGAAAATCATCTAATCGAACCGAACTAACTGAAAATCAACTTTCCAGTACCCCAAGTAGTCTGATCAGTTACAGAAATAGTAAGAAATGCGTTCCGGTGGGTTCTTGGTGCTTGATGCTCATCACAGTTCTCATCCTTGATGCGTATAGCTTCAAGTGTACAACTCATTGATGGGTTTGCATCATCTAAACTAAGGTTTGACCATCATAACACTAGTGTAAGTCTAAGATAAGTTGCACTTCCAACTTAAGAGTTGTATGTAGTTTAATGAACCCAAATTACATCAAGATCTTAGATCCGACACATACATGAGTTACAAAAGTAATATTAAGCTACAAACTTGAAAGTAAACTAAATAATCAAGATCATATGTTGTAGAACTTAGATCTTAGCTAGATCTTAAAGATCCTAGACTAGAAAGTCTAGATCTAGTGTTCTTAAGTTAGATCCTAAGTTACAAAACTTGGATCTACACTTCAATGAAACCATAAGTTATGAAACTTAGATTTTCAACTTGAAAAATGTATGTAAGCTTGTAAGCTCTTACTTACAACAAAATTAGAAGACCATAAGCTATAGAAACTTAGATCCAACACAAGCATATGAAGTTATAACTAGAAAGTTATACTTCCATGTTCTTGAACTTACAAAGTTAACTTTCGTTCAAGAAAAATGAGATCAAGATTAACTAGTAACACTTGACCAAAATAACAACATCACAAACTTTTAAGTACTTACAAAAGAAGGAAATAAACTAAAGTACAAGTATTATGTTCATGTTTTGTTTCATACTTAGGAAGATTTAAATCAAAGTTTGAATCTTAGGATTTAAGTCTACAAACATGAACACAATTATGAATATGAAACTTATGAACTTTAAATCTTGAAAACATTTAAATGTAGAACCATAAACTAGAAAGTTTAGATTCCTTGTTCTTGACTTCATCAAATAAAGATGGAAGTAACAAGATTTCATGAAGATACAAGTTAGAAACTTGATCTTTAACAACAACAAATAACTAGTAAGTAAACATTAAACAAGAACAAGTAATGAAACTAGTAACATGATGATGAATGTGGCGGTTTTGTAAAGGAAAAAGAGAAGAGAAGTAAAGTTTGTAACTTACAAAATTAGAGAGAAAAATGAGAGAGAAGTGTGTATTTTGTGTGTGTGTGAAATGTGAAGAATACAAGTGAGTAAGTAATACAAAAAAAATTTTGAACTCCTCCCTTTACCACCCATAGCCGATAGTTTTAAGGCCCAAATAGGAAGGGTCAAAAGCTTGCTTTCAAACATGGGAGAATGTGTGAGCTTGAAGAAGTAATAAAGTTAAATGGCATTGGAAAGGGTTGTAAGTATACATGTAACAAGATTCCTCATGAACTAGTTACTCCTTGATTAAGTTTAATAAGTTATTAACATAATGTTGGGCTCCTAATAGTCCATCAAGAGAAGTAGGGTGGGCTTCCAAGTCCATTAATCATGATTCCATTAATAAAAGACCAAGGGGCTGTTTACTTGCTATTTCATTAAGTCAGATATGGATAAAGATGGCAGAATGGATATAGAATGATCATATGGAGTAATCCTGAAATTAATAATCATGTTTACTTATTGTGCTGAATAAATATGCTGAATGATAAAAATGACTGTCATACCCTTATACTAAATAAGTGGAGTATTGGTTTTTCTAAATGGCAAAATCGTTACTATAATTCATCAACCATTAAAAATATTAAATATCTTATTTTAATGAATTATTTGAACAACATTTGATTAACTTTTATCCACTTTAAAACATATACCAATATAAATATGAGTCATTTTATGTTATAAATTCAACCGAGAATAAAATAACATTCATAGATCAACCACATTTTCATACATATACTAATATAAACATGAGTTCACAATTCTCCTAGTGCTATTCCAACAAAAGTGTTACAATGCCAACATAGGTTTCACATGAACTATATATGATATAGTTCTTACATCAAAATGATGAAAAGTTTTACGTCAAGTAGTTTACCACAAATTACTTACATAAATTGCTTCCAAAAATATAACCCAAGCTCAATCATATATTGCTTGCAATTTCATCACGCAAATTTGACATATATTGCGTACTTTGGGCATCCCATTGTATTTCTGGTTCGTCTTCCTCACCTTCTACATGTTCATCACCTATATCCTCTTCGTCTTGCTCGTCGCATTCTCTGAAAAGCTCATCATGAATATTCCACTTTCTAATAAAATTATGTATCGCAAAACATATATGAATAGTTCGTAATGACTGTTGAAATCTATATTTTATTTCTCTAAATCTGTCATTTTGTCCAAGAATAGTTAAAAATATTGCCATCTTCTCCTCGATACTTATATACCTACTATCTTGCAACCAATTTCTTTCTTTAAAATGGTTACATAAAAGAACATATGCATCACGTGAGAGACGCAATAGTTGGTGACATTGTGTGTTCGATCCACCTAATAACTATTGTGTGTATGCATGCCCGGTTAATGATGAAGTGGTATCTCTACACCTTTCAATTCTTAATGAGTTTCTTTGCCTCACATACCAATATAGAATGATTAAGATTATAAATTCATCTTCCATATCCATATCTCACCTATAAAAGTTTATATAAATAAGTTTATATGGCATATACATATACATAATATACATATACATCTACAGATTTTTAAACCTATATAAATTAAATAGCATGTTAACATTGACAAAATACATACAACATCTAATAGTAATAGAAGTGTCCAAATATGTAAATGTTGACTTGTTTATATGCGATAATCAAATAATAACCCTACATTTATACATCTCTCCAATTGAAAGTTTCATAGTCGACTAATCAAAAAGAGGTTCTAATGCCTAATTTTTTTTATTTTTTTATTTTTTTTTTGCAGGACGGAGCTCCAATACCTTCGATTAAAACATTCTAATTTAAAAATTACAAAAAACAACTAAAAGATAAATAGAATTGCAATAATGTAGATTCCTATAAAAAAAACCCCAAAATTGAAAACTTAAAAAGGCTTTACCTGTGACAGAGGTAGCAGGAGAAGAAGGGTGTGGTGGTGATTAATGGTGACCACGTGAATAATACAGAGGAAGGAAGGAAGAAGAATGATCTTACATTTTGGAGTAAAATTATGAGGAAGAAAGGGTAGCTGAGGAAATATTAGGGCTATATGGGGAACACATTAATTTGGTGACTGACCAATAATCTCTTGAAAGGGATTGAGATTAAATTTTAAGGCTTTAGTAAACAGGTCAAAGGGATGACCGAATAATACTTGTGGACCATTAAGCCCAATAAGGCATTAGTAAACAGCCCCCAAGTATGTAACAATTTAAATAAATAAGCCCAAGTAATTAACTACTAACACTAGTTAATTAAAAATGATTAATATTAATTAATCATGAATGCAAATAATATCCGAAATATTATTCGTGAAAAGTACGTGTGTCACAAAGACAATTCGGGCCATGAAAAGTCAAATACGGTGACAAGTCCATTAAGGTAACTAATAAGCATTAGTAAACACTAAGCTCAATCAAATAAGCCCTTAAGCTATGTAATTGTTATAATAAATAACAATCAAGTTTATGCAGTCATAATATTCCAATTACGACAAAAGTTTAACGCGTACCAAGTACGTATCTCGTTTAAAATGATAAGTGACACCAACGGTCGTAAAAGTATTCGGGGATCAAGTTAAGTGATTACACACTTAATAGCACATAGTAAGATATTAATGAGAGTAATTAATCATGATAAAAGATCCCAGAGCATAAGCTAGCTCAGTACGCACAAATACGCAGTTTCGTGAAAGCACAAAAGCAAGTCAAAAAAGTCGGGCCGTTACATTACCCACCTGTTAAAGAAAATTTTGTCCCGAAATTTTGAGGAGTGACCAACAATGGTACCATATTTAAATAAGAAGGAGCGTATCAAAGTCCCGTGAGACTCGTGGGCTTAGAAGTGAGTTATTTACCTTGAAAGGTGCTTTGGCGTATGAAAGTAAGAATAGGTATATGCCATAAATTAAGTCTCTTGTCCTACGAGATCGACAAATTGATTTCATTTCTGTTTAACATGAGTATGTCATCTGAGTATATATCCACAAAAGGAAAGATGGTATTTTTAGTCTTACAGGCATCTTCAATAAGCTGGATGCGTGAAATGCATCATGAATGATCCTAAGCTCATCTAAAACATTGAGCGCGTATGTCGCAATATAAGCTGACAGGTAGAATGGAAAACATAGTGATTACAACCATGCGATTTGATGTCTGGATAGTGTTAGCCATGGATTTTACTAACCCCTTGATTTCGGAAGGAGGCCATAGGCATAAAGAACCCGATTCTTAAGAATGTTTGCAATCCATAATTACTTATAGTGCCTTCAGAATGGTCTGAACGAACAATGAAAGATATCACCCAGTTTAACATACTGTATGTGAACTTATCCTTGGATGAAATGAAAACACAGTTCCATAATGTAACTGTATCCTTTCAGTTACATGTTGAAGTTAGGGTTAACATTAACTAGGACAACAGATAGTTGCAACCATGAAGGAAGAAATATATAGAGTATCCACATCAGTGCCGCAAATGTTTTAATCAGTCCCTTCCCAAAGGGATAACAAGATTCATAGGTTCTCAAAGTATCTTACATTACATTTCTGAAAGAGAATCGCACGGAAGGTGTGATCTTTGAACGAGAGTGAACTCTTTGAGGGTTCATTTTGAATTTATCCTTATACTTAAGGGGGTGCACGAATGAGAAGATACGTGAACCCTTGGTCCTAAAGAATGGTTTACTCCGAGTGAAAAGAATCCCCAAAAATTATTCATGTACCTCTACATACAGATTTATAGAGATGAGGTTTACGAGGGTGTTGCGATTTGTCGTGAAGTATTTGTAGCGACCCCGACAAATCGTCAAGTGACGGCGTCGGCTACGTGGGTCCCATTACCTGATTATAAGTCTTTAAGATAACGTTTGACCAAAATATGTCGCCTTCATTTCAAAATAAAGATTGTTTCAAAGTTTACAAGAATTGTTCAACCCAAAAGTTAAGTTACAACGTTATAGATACGATTGAAATCTAGGCGACACGGTTTAAAGTAAAGTCAAAAGACGCTCCATGAAATGCATGTATACTCGACATCGGATGCAAGTATCAAATAGTAAGCGGAAGCATGTTTCACATATCGTGCAAGACCTGAGAAAAACATAGAAATCTGTCAACGAAAACGTTGGTGAAATCATAGGTTTAAGTAAGTAAGTACAAGTGAACCACAAGATTTGCATCAATGAAATAATAGTAATACATTCCAAAAGTTTGTTTCACGAGCACCCAATTATCAAAGCTTAACATTCCTTCCATTGTATACCCCATCACTTAGTGCTAGAACAAACACTGATTCTCGAAATTATATTTCATCCGTAGACGGTAGCGAACCGTCAAGGATGAGGGTTGTCAACCCATATGGCCATATAACATAAGTTCTCGCTTACACCCGGCAAGTGTAATTAATGATAATCGAATTGAGGATTTTGTTCTAAACTCGTATGTAGAATGTTTGTTTTCCCGTTCTTGTGTTCACTTAGTTCAAAAGAATCGTTTATGTTTTCTCATCCCAATATAAGTTCAAAAAGAGTAAAAGTGGGACTATGATCTCACCTTGAGTGCACGAGTAGTAAAGTACTTCAACAAGTAAACGTGTGCAAAGAACAATGCTAGTCTTGACCTAAACAATAGGTTGTATCAATAACGGTAAACACGATAGGTCAAAGATGTTCAATTAGTCCTATGGCTCAATACGACTCGATTAATATAGCATGTGAAGCAAATTGTCAAGTTTCATGCAAGATACAAGTATAAAAGCATGTTAGGAAGATTGCATAATTAATTGGTTAAGTTTGACAAAAAGTCAAACTTTGGTCGGTCAAAGTCAACGAAAGTCAACACGTTCGGGTCGGGTTTCGGACAAATTTTCTATGCTAGTTATTCATATATAAGCGTGTTAGGACAAGTTGCATGCGAATTGGAAGTCTAAAACATGGCAAACATTTCACGTGAAACGGACATTGGAGACAGAAGCTGGGCACGGCTTATGCCGCGCCGCGGCCAGGCCTGTCGCGCCGCGACAATGGCCGTGGCCTGGTCCCAGGCCTGTTTCACTTGTTCAAGACTTGGTCAATTTTCAAACAAACGCAAAACTCAAACCGTAAACAACTAGAAGACGTATCTTATACCGTTGGAAAGCTCTTTTGACAAGGAACACAACTAAACATGTTTCACCAAACAAAAACATCATTTATAATAGCCGAAAACACATCAAGTGATCATTAAACGTTCATTTTTAAGGTTTCAAGTTCTTCAAATGCAATTTGAGTTTCGGGAAACCAATTCACACATATAATATGCCGTTTTGAAGGCAATGAAACATACATTACAACTAAACACTAATAATTAACATTCCATGGCATTCAAGCATCCAAAAATTCATGTCAAGAACTATCAAACCCTAGTCAAACATCACAAAATCAATATTCATGTTTTTGAAGTTTTCTTAATCAACCTACGCATCAAAACGAAGCTAGTGATACTAGTAACACAATTAAAACATGCACTTTAACAATCTAACAACATTAACTCATCCAAAATCAAGGATTAAGCACACCCATTTCAAGTTCATGCTAGTTACTCCAAAAACAACAAATCGAGCAAACCAAACATATATTCATGTTAGACTCGAGCCATAGACACTAACTAACACCATTTCAAATCAAAAACACGAATTTAGAGAAATCTAGAGTTTTAGAAATGTTACCCAAACGAGATGAAGTTGGTATCAAATTGTAGAGGATGAAGAGAGGATTCCAAATATGTAATCGGATTTGTTGTGAGCTTCCAAGATTGAATTTAGATGATGAATGAATGGAATGGGTTTGTGTGTGTGTTCTTGAGATGGAGAGAAAAGGGATGAGGGAGATGATGGAATGGATGAAATGGGTTGACTAGTTGACCTAGTCAACTAGTTTGCCCATTTGGCAACTCCGGTCCCTCGAGTTTCAAAGCGGGTGCGGGATTTAACCGATCGAATATTTTATTAACGAGAGATGTTATAATTAAATGACGGAATTATTATGAACGTTAGTCAACGGAAACTACGAATTTAAATAACGAAAGATATTATTTAAAAGAAAAAGACGGTGTTAAAAATAAATTTAACGGAAAAACGCGGGATGTTACATTATCCACAACTCAAAAGAAATTTCGTCCCGAAATTTAGTTGGAAGTAGTAGTCGATATCTCTTACTCGAGACTTTACGTTGTCAATGCTATGAATAAGTGAAAGTACGTTCTTGAGGGTTCTCATGAATTTGGATAGTCAGGGTTTTACGTTGCATTAAGGTTCGGTTTTTACGATCCCCGGTTTCAACTGGTTTTCCTATGAAGAGAAGTTTGTCATCGATAGTTGATGTATCCAGCAGGATTGCACGTTCCTGTTCCGCAGGACACGTTTCTAAGTTTGTTACACGAAATGTAGGGTAAACGGAAACTTAATTGAGTCGGAAGTTCTAAACGGTAGGGAGCGGTTCCAATACGCCCCAAGGTTTCAAAAGGGTTAACATGTCGCGGGTTTAACTTTCCCTGATTCCCGAAACGGATTACACCCTTCCAAGGTGCGGGTTCTCAATATTACGCGGTTACACACTGGGATTTGTGAGGTTCTCCTCTAAGTTTGGTATAACTCTTCTGGCGACAATGGGTTGTCTCGAGCCCTTCTCGGACTTGAACGATCTCAATTGTTGTTTCTTGATGGAGTTCAGATTTCGGTGGTTGATGCTTTGGTTAAATGAACAGGGGTATGACATTAGCGGTCATATAAGGTTTCGAAAAGTGCGCGTGAACACACGAGTGGTAACTACTGTTGTAAGAGTGATCTACTAAAGGTGACAATACGAGTTTGTGAGATGTCTTTCCAAGACGTAAATCGTTCGTTTGCTCGGTTCGTCAGTTTGTGGGTGGTACGCGGTACTCATGTCTAAGCGGGTTCCCAAGGTTTCTTGTAAAACTAGAAGTGAAACGAGTATTTCGATACAGAATAATTGACAAAGATACACCGTGTTGGAATAGAATCTCTTAAGATACGTTTGAACAAGTTAGTTAGGGTTCGAAAAATGTTCGTTAGGACTATTCACCCTCGTGGCGAATACTTATGTAATATGAGGAGTTTCTCTATCCATGGAGAAATGTTACAAGGAGTTTCTTTAAACGGAAATGCGAACGGTAAAGATAGTAGTGAAATGAGGACTTAGAATAGGATGAGTTTACATCTCGAGGTTGCTATAACGTGCCTCTAGTTGTCAAAAGTTGAAGTCTGAAAGAGAAACGAGGTAGTACACGTAGTTGTATAGTTCGGGGTTGAATAATAGTTGACCGATTATCAGAAACACAAGGGCGTTAAGTCAAAGAAGAGTGAAGTATCGTTGGATTGTGTGTTATCTTAATTTCCAGTAATATCAGACGGTAACGGTGAAATAACAGAGGTATGTAGTGTGGTACGTGATGACAAGAATATTGATCGGATCCACAATTTAGTATTCGAATTCTTCGTGCAAAATAACGAATTTCCATCCCGTTGATTTCGAGTCGAGGGAGTATGCCTTTCGGCGTCCAAGTAGAAATATTTCCATATTTGAGTCCCATCTGGTGTTGTACGAATTTAGCTAGAAATGTTGGTGTGAAGAATCACGCTCAAGGTTCGATCGCGGAGAGATTAAAGTCGTGTAATACGAGAAAAGTCAGAAATGAATCTTCGGTAACAACCGGTGAGATCTAAGATTTTTACGAATACAAGTCTGAGTTGGGAGAGTTTCCTGATTACATGTGGCTTGATTTCGAGATTGATTGTAATGCCTTGACCATTAACTTCATGGTCTAGAAAATTGGACTTCGTTCAACAGAAATTCTCACTCGGAGAATTTGGTATAAAGTTGCTCTTTTCTCAAAAGTTCGAGCGTAAGATGGTGATGTTGTTCGTTTTCCTTCTTTACTTAAATAAGTTAAGATGTCATCTATAAATACGATAACAGATTAGTCTATATGAATTTGCATACGCGGTTCAAGAGGTTTATGGATACGGGCGAGCCCTAAATAAATCAAGCGGTACTAAGAGAGATTTACAACTAACGTTGCGAGTTCGGAAAGTGGCTTAGGAGACATCGTCTCACTTAACCCCCAATTGATGATAACCGGAACGGAGGTCGATTTGGAACATACGGGATTCGTGCAAATAATCATGAGGTCATGGATGCGAGGGAGAGGGTATCGGTTTCCAACCGAAAATTACTCAGTTCACAATAATCTATACAAGATGATGGGGAAACATTTTTTTTTTTTTTTTTTTTTTTTTTTTTTTTTTACGAATAGGTTCCGAGCTCCCTAGTTCTATATGTGTCAAGTCAAAAGTCTTAACGTATTTCCTCCAATAAAATTTATAGGCACACAATATTTTTCCGTCGGTCACTTAAATCGTCTAAGTAGTATCTGGGGGAAAGAGGTGGAATATAAAGAGCATGAGTCAAATCCTTGGTTATAAAACGTCTAGCGGTAATCGAATCGAACAAGTATGAAATATACGGTTTGTTGTGAAGAAACGTACCCGTTACTAGTCCATCGTCGTTCCGGGCATCCTTGGTGTCGATGTCGAAGGTTCAACGGCGTGCGTTGGGGTTGATTTTCTTATTTGGGCACACATTCCTAAAATGACCCAGTTGGCCACATTCGAAGCAAGCACCCGTTCTGTGTGCGTTGGGCATCTTTCGAGCGACGGGTCCTTGGCGCCGGTGGCGAAACCTGCCACATCCTTCAAAGTGATGCTTGTGGCATTCGTCACAAAAAGGCAGTTTTCCGGCATAGCCTTTCTTGTCGTTGGAGGTAAAAGGCTTCTTGGCGGGGTTGTTGTTATTGTTGTGGTTGCTTGATTGAGAGGCTTCCCATGTTCTTTTGTTGTTACTCGGGTGGTTCTCGACCATTGGTGCCGGTGCTTCCATTTCATTCACCGTTTCTAAGGCTTGGCGGGCCATTGTTAAAGCCTCTTGTAGGTTAGTGGGTTGAGATGTCATTACCTTGTGTTGAATGCTCTTAGGGAGGCCATCCATGTAAAGTTCGACTCTTAGGGATTCGGGAGTCATGAGAATTGGACACATCGAGACTAGTTCGGTAAACCGTTGATTATAAGCCTCGAGGTCCTTTCCGGCCGTTTTTAAATTCCTTAGACCCTGTTCGAGCCTTCGAGTCTCGTCGCGCGGGAAGTATTCGGTGATCATTCTTTCTCTTAATTCGGTCCAAGAGAGTGTGTGGGCTTCATCGCTTCCCACTAATTGTACATACGTGTTCCACCATGAGAGAGCAATACCGGTGAAAGTGAGGGTGGAAAACTTGACCTTATCTTGGTCTCGACAACCGCTTGTGTTAAAAACGGTCTCCATTTGTTCAAACCATCGGGTGAGAGTAACCGGTCCCCCGGTTCCATCGAAAGTGGGAGGATTGTACTTCATGAAGTTCTTGTAGGAGCAACCTTCGATTGAATTACCGGCTCCATGATTGTTGTTGTTAGAAAAGTGATCGGCCACGGCCGTACCCACGGCGGTGGTTATCATTCGTTGAAGAGCTTGTTCTAGAGTTTCGAGAGGAGTATTGTGTTGACCTTGGTGAGCCATTGTTCCTTCATGAGACAAGAATATCGTTGGTTAGTATTTTCAACAATACTAACCGTGGCATGGAATAAGGATAGAGAGAAAATTTTCCTTGACTCGCCTTAAATTCTCTATGTCATAATGTCGGAACGTCCATGTGAATCACCGTAATATAATCCCGGAAATTATATTACCCTGATTCTCATGTGCATTTAACATTACTTCATAAAGTCAAGGTGGCGCACCAACAAAATTTATCAACGTAAGATCAAGATCGAATACGAGTTAGATATGATAGAAGAGTTCGAGTATAAATGCACAATTAGTCAAATAATTCCTACTTCAGTCTATATGCCGGTTGTAGTCTAGATTCACCTATGTACCCTATGACTCGGGGTGAACACAAATGAACTCTAAATCCCTACAACCAAGGCTCTGATACCACCTGTAGCGACCCCAACAAATCGTCAAGTGACGGCGTCGGCTACGTGGGTCCCATTACCTGATTATAAGTCTTTAAGATAACGTTTGACCAAAATATGTCGCCTTCATTTCAAAATAAAGATTGTTTCAAAGTTTACAAGAATTGTTCAACCCAAAAGTTAAGTTACAACGTTATAGATACGATTGAAATCTAGGCGACACGGTTTAAAGTAAAGTCAAAAGACGCTCCATGAAATGCATGTATACTCGACATCGGATGCAAGTATCAAATAGTAAGCGGAAGCATGTTTCACATATCGTGCAAGACCTGAGAAAAACATAGAAATCTGTCAACGAAAACGTTGGTGAAATCATAGGTTTAAGTAAGTAAGTACAAGTGAACCACAAGATTTGCATCAATGAAATAATAGTAATACATTCCAAAAGTTTGTTTCACGAGCACCCAATTATCAAAGCTTAACATTCCTTCCATTGTATACCCCATCACTTAGTGCTAGAACAAACACTGATTCTCGAAATTATATTTCATCCGTAGACGGTAGCGAACCGTCAAGGATGAGGGTTGTCAACCCATATGGCCATATAACATAAGTTCTCGCTTACACCCGGCAAGTGTAATTAATGATAATCGAATTGAGGATTTTGTTCTAAACTCGTATGTAGAATGTTTGTTTTCCCGTTCTTGTGTTCACTTAGTTCAAAAGAATCGTTTATGTTTTCTCATCCCAATATAAGTTCAAAAAGAGTAAAAGTGGGACTATGATCTCACCTTGAGTGCACGAGTAGTAAAGTACTTCAACAAGTAAACGTGTGCAAAGAACAATGCTAGTCTTGACCTAAACAATAGGTTGTATCAATAACGGTAAACACGATAGGTCAAAGATGTTCAATTAGTCCTATGGCTCAATACGACTCGATTAATATAGCATGTGAAGCAAATTGTCAAGTTTCATGCAAGATACAAGTATAAAAGCATGTTAGGAAGATTGCATAATTAATTGGTTAAGTTTGACAAAAAGTCAAACTTTGGTCGGTCAAAGTCAACGAAAGTCAACACGTTCGGGTCGGGTTTCGGACAAATTTTCTATGCTAGTTATTCATATATAAGCGTGTTAGGACAAGTTGCATGCGAATTGGAAGTCTAAAACATGGCAAACATTTCACGTGAAACGGACATTGGAGACAGAAGCTGGGCACGGCTTATGCCGCGCCGCGGCCAGGCCTGTCGCGCCGCGACAATGGCCGTGGCCTGGTCCCAGGCCTGTTTCACTTGTTCAAGACTTGGTCAATTTTCAAACAAACGCAAAACTCAAACCGTAAACAACTAGAAGACGTATCTTATACCGTTGGAAAGCTCTTTTGACAAGGAACACAACTAAACATGTTTCACCAAACAAAAACATCATTTATAATAGCCGAAAACTCATCAAGTGATCATTAAACGTTCATTTTTAAGGTTTCAAGTTCTTCAAATGCAATTTGAGTTTCGGGAAACCAATTCACACATATAATATGCCGTTTTGAAGGCAATGAAACATACATTACAACTAAACACTAATAATTAACATTCCATGGCATTCAAGCATCCAAAAATTCATGTCAAGAACTATCAAACCCTAGTCAAACATCACAAAATCAATATTCATGTTTTTGAAGTTTTCTTAATCAACCTACGCATCAAAACGAAGCTAGTGATACTAGTAACACAATTAAAACATGCACTTTAACAATCTAACAACATTAACTCATCCAAAATCAAGGATTAAGCACACCCATTTCAAGTTCATGCTAGTTACTCCAAAAACAACAAATCGAGCAAACCAAACATATATTCATGTTAGACTCGAGCCATAGACACTAACTAACACCATTTCAAATCAAAAACACGAATTTAGAGAAATCTAGAGTTTTAGAAATGTTACCCAAACGAGATGAAGTTGGTATCAAATTGTAGAGGATGAAGAGAGGATTCCAAATATGTAATCGGATTTGTTGTGAGCTTCCAAGATTGAATTTAGATGATGAATGAATGGAATGGGTTTGTGTGTGTGTTCTTGAGATGGAGAGAAAAGGGATGAGGGAGATGATGGAATGGATGAAATGGGTTGACTAGTTGACCTAGTCAACTAGTTTACCCATTTGGCAACTCCGGTCCCTCGAGTTTCAAAGCGGGTGCGGGATTTAACCGATCGAATATTTTATTAACGAGAGATGTTATAATTAAATGACGGAATTATTATGAACGTTAGTCAACGGAAACTACGAATTTAAATAACGAAAGATATTATTTAAAAGAAAAAGACGGTGTTAAAAATAAATTTAACGGAAAAACGCGGGATGTTACAGTATTAAGAACAGAAACCCACCTCGTGCCTTTCTTACAATAGGGTGACCAATGAGTGTACCTTGGAAAACTGATTTATTGGCCCGCGCTTTTGTCATGTCTAACCTTAAAAGGAACATTTTATGGGTGCGAAGATTTTCTAACAAATTTTATTAAACTGCCATCCAAAGTGGCTCAAGAGTTTTTAATAAAGATTTTAATGGTAAGCTTCATCCCCAACGGAGGGCGAGAAGAAGTGTGATCCATACATGGTGTAGTCTAATACGAAAACCTTTAATAAAATCAACCAAGGAAGTTTTGAAAAACCTTTAAATGTTTGATGCGACAACATAAACGGAACGAAGTTCTTAGTAAATTTAGAAGTAGGTACAACGTGTACCATTTTGCACAAAATTATTTGACTTAAGTTGAATAACTCGATAAAGAAGCGATTCTTAAATAATTTGAAGATATAACTTAGTATGTACTAACCAAAATAAGTAAAGGTAAATTTATTAACTTAATTATACATACATATATGATTTTATAAATCGCATAAGTGACAGAAAAATTTTGTTACTTTTATTTGTCCATAAATCCCGTGAGGACCGCACGAATAATTCAACGTGTAAAAATTTTGATAAACATAGCTTTTCGTATTTCAAAGGTTGCGATTTGAAAAAAGATTGAGTGGAGAATCTTTAAATCATCGGGTGACAAGTTACTAGGTAATGAAAACTAATAACATAAATGTAGTTTTGATAATTATCATGACATAAGTCTTTTGGCCCAAAATGTTCATGTGCGAAGCCGTTGCTGAAAGGTGAGATATGAAGGCTAGAGCATGAGGACGAGAAGTTAATTGCTTCTTGACTTTGCAAAATGCCAAACAAGTCATGACTAATAATAAAGTCGGAATACTGATGGTGTTAATATCACTAAATGAGAGTTTCTTGGAATGAGTCAGGACTTAGAGTTATGTAAGAAAGAGCATTGTTCCAACAGGTGTGGTGAAATAGATCCATGGGGTAACGCAATAATTTTGAATGGTGTAAGTGTTAGTGGATGCCCGAAGGCCTTCCATGACGTGGTAGTCAGTGCCTTTATCACATACACATGAATCTCTCGATTTTGAAGGTTATAAAGTCTTCATGATGACTTGGATACGGATAAGCAACGAAAAATTTTATATAATAAGCAACGAAATTTTTATAGAAATTGTTTATGGTGTCAATGTAAGAGAAGAAACGAAGTTCTTAGTAAATTTTGTACAACACGTACCATTCAAAGTATAATATCTTTTGAATAAAAGATATGATTGTAAAAAGTGAAAGTGAAGTTTCATATGTATTTGTCAAAAATAAGTAATCATTTACTTTATTTTATATAACGTATACGATTTCAAAATTTTGCATGAATGGCAAAAAAAATAAATTTACTTTTATAAAACCTTGAGAGGATCGTTCTGTAAAATAGTGGGTGAAAAATTTTTGGCAACCAAAATTTTCATATTTTGGAGGTTAGAAGTTGGAAAAAGATTGATGAGGATCGAGTAAAAGAATTTTTTTTTTTTTTTTTGAAAATTTCAGGTGATATTTGAGCAAAAATGTTACGAGCTAATGAAAACTGTTGGATTTAAATGTGGTTGATGACTATTAGTAGGGCACAAGTCCTTTGACCAAAAATGCTTAAGTGTGAAGTTGTTGCTTATAAGTGAGATACGAATGGGAGAGTATGAGGATGAGAATGAACCACCAGTTGATTTTGGGAAAATTTCGAACTGTTATGACTAATATCGAAGTGAGAAGGATGATGGTATGACTATTATCGAATAAGAAATCTCTCGGGATAAGTTAGGATTCAGAGTCGCGTAAGAATGAGTATCACATAGGATTCTTGGGTAATCTTTAATATAGAATTTGAATTGCTGAAGTGATAGAATACAATTTCCTTTATGTATCGTTGTGCAAGTTTGTCCATTGTATCGGCTTCTTTCATGGCTAGAAGGTGAGCAGATTTGGTGAGGCGGTCAACAATAATCCAGATAGTGTCCTAACCGCCTTACCGTCTTTGGTAGCTTAGTGATGAATTCCTTCCCATTTCCATTGTGGGATTTCAGGTTGTTGGCATGCAACTAATAAGGTTCAGCTTTCAGGCTACTTCTCTTCCCGTGATAGTTCACCATTCTCGTGAGGTATACGAATAAATTTTCTCACTATAAATAAATTCTGCTTTCATCCTTGAAATCTAGTCTGCTCCAACTATTTCATCAAGCTTCCTAACTTGATGAGTATTAGGTTAATCCTAAAGTCCATTCCAACCAAATCTTATTATACTATCGCGAAAAATTCTATCCGCCTTCTCAAATAACATCTGCTTGTACTTAGGTAACTAATCCTTTCCAACTACTACATTAAAACTTCCAAGTTTTGTTAACATGAGGTCATCTCCAAATGACCCACCTGTTAATTGCAAGGTACTACCTTAAATCATTCCTCTATCTCTGCCAGCTTACCATTAGCTTATCCTATAGAATACTTAACTCAGGTTGTTAATGGCTTATTAGTCATAACACTAAGATTCTTAGATATAAGGTTTCTATCACTCCAGTATTAAACAACCTTGAGACAATAAAACGTTGTGATGAAACGTACCCTAACTAAAATTAGGATTCATGCGAGTTTCCATAACTAAGATAACGATTGCTCTACCGCAAGTCTGTACAAAGTTTTTCCTATTTGAGAACTTTTTCCTTAAATGTCCAGGGTGTCAATATCTATAACAAATTTTTGGGTTATCAATTCTGCAATCAAGGACCTTCTTGTACAGTATCTGGGCTACGTGGTTATTCCTTCCCTACCTTTAACAGACTATAATGCGTATGCTCAAGTGATCCCTGCCAAAATTTTCCCTGGATCACCTCATATTCCTCATGTAGTAACATTGGGACTTCTGCATGATTTACCTCAATATAATCACGCTGGCCTGGCGTCATTATATTGTACTAAATCATACGTTCATTCCAATATCAATCCATATGGTCAATGTAATGTGATCACTTCCAGTTCAACTCAATTTCGTCTAACGGTGCTTTATCTATGCTATCTCAAAACAGAATCTACATAATTAATCTCACAGTTTCCTGATGTGGGTGCGTAGGTTCCGTAGGTCATGCATCAATACCTAAATGTCCTGAAATTTCTTCAAAATGTTCGAATTCAGGTAATGTCGTTAGGTTCCTTTCTAGAATTTTAATCTGGGTCTCGTGTCGAGTTGTACGTGTAGCAAGTAGTAATACGATATGTTTTGAGGCGACTCCCAAGTCTTTAGGTATGGCTGAGCATCAGTAGAAGACACTATGACCTTGTGAAAGGGGATGCCTTCTCGACTTCTCCATTGTCTAGGAGTGTTAGGGACCTAAGTCCAGAAGTGTCGTTAGATCGTCGAGTAGTGGTGAAGAATGAAGGAGATAAGTGACGGTCATGAAAACACACGGGATACAAATCAACTTGTGGAAACTGAATATCCTTCCAATGTTCATACGATGTACGTGGCTAATTAGGGTGAGCTCGGGGTGCAGTTACTCTGACAAGTCCTCCAATATCTCCTCCTCTGAGGATCAACTTTAGTGGGCGCGTAATCTTAGGGGGTACTCCTTCTAGATTACGTGAAGTAATGTTTTGATCTCTGGAACGGTGGAACAGTAGTAACATGTGGATTATACTACTAGTTCTTTGGGTCAGACGAGTGGGAGAGTAGTTCAGAAAAACATATGAACTGTGAAGGATAAGTTCTCCAAGTCGGTACAGCGAATAGCAGACATGTAGCATGAGCGTAATCAGGCATATCAACTACAGCAGCCTAGATCATCTATAGCAGTATGTAGCATGGTAATAGTAACAGTATTATACAGAAGTAACATACTAAAAGCAGATAGTAGTATGCAGTAGTGAGGATAAGCAAAAGCATACAACGAGTTTACATAGCAGTAAAAGGAAACGGTAGCATGCAACAAGTTCATACAGCAGTAGAAGTAAGTAGTGGCATGCAGTAGTAATAAGCAGTAGCATGCAGTAATATAACACAGTAGCATGCAACAGGTTCCACAGAAACAAGTAAACGAGCAAGTTGTAGATTAGTCCTATTAGCGAATCCTACTCGACTCGGTCAAGACTCACTAATGCAACCTAATTCCCTACAACCAATGCTCTGATACCAAATGTGATGCCCCGTACAAAACCATCGTGTACGGATCACCAACAACAGGATCATTACAAGGTCAAACACTATATGCTGTTTGAAAACCAATTTAGCATTCATGAAAAATATAGTGTTTTACAAAAGATAACGTGCTTCCTATGAATAGAAGCATAAACATAAGTACGTGACCCAAAGGTCGTTGCAAAGCCATTGTTTGAAAATAACGTAAGCTACGAATGCAAAATAAAAGTTCTATGATTGAGACATCTCTAAGTAGTGCAGCGAAAGTCTAACACAGCAAGTCTAATACACCAAGACAGTAAGTATAACAGCGGAAGCAACAACGTCTAAGCACCTGAGAAAATACATGCTAAAAAAAGTCAACACGAATGTTGGTGAGCTATAGTTTGTTTGTAATCAGTAATTTAATGTAGGCCACGAGATTTCAGTGCTTCAACCAGCAGTTTAAATCAGTAATTCAAATCAGTATGATAAAGTATATGCTTATCCGTGCGCACCCGGTAACTAACTTAACGTAATAATAATACCCCCTAAAAGTGCACTTGGCTAGTGCGTATGTTCACGAAGTATTAAACATCCATTAAATACTAGTGCTACTAGCCCGAGTGGGGATGTCAAACCCTATGGATCAATATCTAAGATTCGCGTTCACCGGTTCAAAGACCAATGACTAAACGTTACCGAGTTAAGGGTAAAGTTTGTGCCGTTGTATAACCCACACATATATAAAGTTTAAGTACTCGTTCCTAGTATGTAAAACGTAAAATGCGCATGTATTCTCAGTTCCCTAAAATAGTTAAAGTAAAAAGGGATGCTATAACTCAAAGTGAAAAGTAGTAAAAGTCGATACGCGGGAATAGTAAGCAAGTGGTTGGTTCGAAAGGTCCTCAACCTAAGTCAAAAGTTACTAAGTTAGTAAATTGTTCCCAAAGGTTTAAAAGTATGTAAATTAGGTCTTAAGCACCATCATCATTCATCATTAAACAAAAGTGTAAAGTAAGTTTTAAGTCAAGACTCGGGTTTGAAACAAAGGCTGAATTCGTTCAGTCGCCACGACCTCTATACAAACTGAAATGAGGTGAGACCAGTAGCCATGGCTTCGTATATGAGTCCCCTAGGTACTAACCAATTTCCAGAACCAAACTCGTCTTCGTTTGACCGTGGTGATGGTTTAAGTGCGAGTAGTTCAGAAATTTTCAGCACAACGTTAATAGGGTGTAGTGACTTTCGGGAGGCCATAGATCCTAAACCGTAACTCGGATTAAGACGAGGTCTAAACGGAAAATAATATACTCGAACCGAAATAACTGAAAATCAACTTTCCAGTAGCCCAGGTAGTCTGATCAGTTCTAGAAACAGTAAGAAAAGCATTCCGGTGGGTTCTTGGTGCTTGATGCTCATCACGGTTCTCATCCTTGATGCGTATAACTTCAAGTGTACAACTCGTTGATAGGTTTGCATCATCTAAACCAAGGTTTGACCATCATAACACTAGTGTAAGTCTAAGATAAGTTGCACAACTTACTTAAGAGTTGTATGTAGTTTGATGAACCCAAGTAACATCAAGATCTTAGATCCGACACATACATGAGTTACAAAAGTAATATTAAGCTACAAACTTGAAAGTAAACTAAATAATCAAGATCATATGTTGTAGAACTTAGATCTTAGCTAGATCTTAAAGATCCTAGACTAGAAAGTCTAGATCTAGTGTTCTTAAGTTAGATCCTAAGTTACAAAACTTGGATCTACACTTTAATGAAACCATAAGTTATGAAACTTAGATTTTCAACTTGAAAAATGTATGTAAGCTTGTAAGCTCTTACTTACAACAAAATTAGAAGACCATAAGCTATAGAAACTTAGATCCAACACAAGCATATGAAGTTATAACTAGAAAGTTTTACTTCCATGTTCTTGAACTTACAAAGTTAACTTTGGTTCAAGAAAAATGAGATCAAGATTAACTAGTAACACTTGACCAAAATAACAACATCACAAACTTTAAAGTACTTACAAAAGAAGGAAATAAACTAAAGTACAAGTATTATGTTCATGTTTTGTTTCATACTTAGGAAGATTCAAATCAATGTTTGAATCTTAGGATTTATGTGACAACCCAAAAATTTCCAATCAAATTTAAACTTTATCTTTATATTATTCCGACACGATAAGCAAAGTTTGTTAAGTTAAATATCAAGAATTTTAAACTGTGTTCATACATTCATTATAACCTCGACCAAATTCCGACGATTCATGAACTGTTATATATAAATAGATATGTATATATATGTATATATATATATATTATAACTTGAGAATATTAATAAAGTATTAAACGTATATTACTTTACACGAACGTATTTGTTTCAATATGTTTATCGATGGAATTAGAAGATAATATCAAATGATTGATTTATCAGATACATTATGATATGATTACGGGTCTATGTTATGAGGTCCACTGTGATTTAAGAAATCTATTCTTTTGACAACATTCGGAAAATGGTAAAGTGATTTATAAGTAAGAACGTGGAGTGTAAATAACTTAGATGTTGGATATCGACAAGTTAAGTAACTCAACATTTTTCATACGTTTATTTAACCTTTGGACTTTATCCCATGCTTCACCAACAGACCGTAATTTAAAAACTTGAAACCTATTATGAATATATATGATTCTACTTTTCTAAAACGTTTTATGATATAACGATTTCCATTATTTTAACCTTTTAACAAAATGATTCTTAAATATATTTAGTTTTGGAAAACAAAATTATCATATTTATTTGATTTATTTTCAAACGTACAAAAACGTTTTTAGGTTAAAAAGAACTTTATTATTAAAACGTATATAACTTTTATAAATATCTAGAACCACTTTTGACAACTCATTACTTAACCATTATGATAAAGATAACGATATTTATATTTTATTTTATTAAATATAAATAATGATTTAAATTAATTTTATATATATTTATACGCGTATTATACGTACATAGTTTTATACTTTTACTATACTTTAACTTTACCTTTACTTTACTTTTACTTTACTTTAACTTTAATAATTTACTTTAATAATTCATACTTTAATAATTCACTTTAATAATTTATACTTTAATAATTCTCTTTAATAATTCATACTTTAATAATTCACTTTAATAATTCATACTTTAATAATTCACTTTAATAATTCATACTTTAATAATTCACTTTAATAATTCAAAAATCTATTATAAATAGAATTCAATAGGTTTCATTATTTCATAGAAACTTGAAATATATTTCTCTAAACTCTCTCAATCGACTTACATATATATATTTACTCAGTATTATTTCAAGATATTATTAGTATACATAATATACTACGACGAGGTCATGAGCGTATTATTTCAAAATGAATTTTTCGAGCGGGATAGAGCTAAGGAAAACATGGGTTATAGCTATGGAGGTGATGGGTATGGTTCATGGGTTTGCTTGTGAGGTCAATCTAGTGTTTATCGTCTCCGTTGCGTCTACGTACCTTTCCTGTAATATTGAATCTCAATATTGATACGTGAGTACTCGTAAATTATTTTTACATATTAATAGTGTATCCCTGACTAGTGCTCGAGAATACAGGATTATGCATGCTTGTACTTTTGATATTGCCCTTAGATAGGTTATGTTGAATCCTGAATTAGTTACACTTGCGGTTGAGATAAGGTATAAGATATGCATGTCCTTGGAAGGCTAGCGAAAAATTGAGAACTTTTCATTTAGATATCGAATGGGTTCGATGAACGGATTAGAAGTTATAGTCAATTGAATTTTTATAAAAATGATTATTATTATCGTCGTTATTACCGTTGTTCTAGTTTATCTTATTATTATCATTATTAATAAAAGGAATTATCATTAAAAATTGTTATTTTTATTATTATTACTATTGTTATCATCGTTAAAGTTATAATTAGTATTATTATGATTATTATTATTATTATTATCTTATTATTATTATTATTATTATTATTATTATTATTATTATTATTATTATTATTATTATTATTATTATTATTATCATTAAAATAGTTATTAGTATTATTAATAATATCATAGTAATTATCATTATTAGTATTATTGTAATTAAAACTAATATTAGTAACACCTAATTCTTTTTAGTACTATTATTATTAGTACTATGAACACAATATAAAAGACGATTAAAAGCTATTAAACAAAACGATTAGGAAATAATGAGTATGAGTATCATGATGAAATTAAAATATTATAAGATATTGATCTAGATAAAATTATCATTCTTATTATTTTTATCATTACTATTATTATTAAAAGTATCGTTAGTATTAAAACTATCATTTTAACAAAAAATATCATTTTAATAGAAATGTCATTGTTATTATTAAATATCATTATTATTATTATCATTTTAAATACAATTATTATTTTAAAGTTAATATTAAAAAGTATCGTAAATATTAAAGTTATCATAATTAGAATTATCGTTTTATTATAATATCATTATTAGTAAATATAAATATTGATATTTTTATTAAAAGAATAATAATAATTATTATTGCAAAATAATACAACTTTTACTTATTATTATTATCAATGTTATTTTATCAAATAAATATGTAATACAAATAATATAATTACCTTACTAAAACCTATCATAATATTTTTTTTAAATTAACTTTATAAATTTTATTACTTAATATATATAAAAGTATATTTTTATATAAAATTTTATTTATTAATAAATGAATTATATTATTTACTCTATTAAATCTTTTAAAAATATTTAAAAGTATAAAACGACGATATTTAAACTATATAATAATCATGTATAAATTTTGGAAATCATTTTGAGTCAAATTAACTTTTGTTGACCTTTGCATATTAGTCTCGAGCATTAGGATTGTGGAACACTATGACTTGATCTAATTTGTTAGACAAATATTGACCAGCACATATATATACATAATTAATTTAGGTTCGTGAATCCGAGGCCAACCTTGCAGTTGTTCAATGACGTTATATGTATTTTTACTACGAAATACAGTATGGTGAGTTTCATTTGCCTTTTTACCCTTTATATTTTTGGGATGAGAATACATGCAGGTTTTATAAATGATTTACAAAATAGACACAAGTACGTGAAACTACATTCTATGGTTGAATTATCGAAATCGAATATGCCCCTTTTTATTAAGTCTGGTAATCTAAGAATTAGGGAACAGACACCCTAATTGACGCGAATCCTAAAGATAGATCTATTGGGCCTAACAAACCCCATCCAAAGTACAGGATGCTTTAGTACTTCGACATTTATATCATGTCCGAAGGAGGATCCCGAAATGATGGGGATATTCTTATATGCATATTGTTAATGTCGGTTACCAGGTGTTCAATCCATATGAATGATTATTTTTGTCTCTATGCATGGGACCTATATTTATGAGAACTGGAAATGAAATTCTTGTGGTCTATTAAAATGATGGAAATGAATGATTATGATAAACTAATGAACTCACCAACCTTTTGGTTGACACTTTAAAGCATGTTTATTCTCAGGTATAAAAGAAATCTTCCGCTTGCATTTGCTTGTTTTAAAGATATTACTTGGAGTATTTCATGGCATATTTCGAAGAACGTTGCATTCGAGTCATTGAGTTCATCAAAGATTACTATTAAGTTAATTTATAATTGGATAGTGGATATTATGAAATGGTGTGATGACCAGGAAATTTCTGACCAAATTTAAACTTAATCTTTATATGACTTCGATACGATAAGCAAAGTATGAAATGTTGAGTCTAGAAAATTTTGAAACGATGTTCATATATCCAATTGACCTTCGACCAATCCCGACGATTCACGAACAACTAATTTGTAAATAGATATGTGTGCTTATATATATATATATATATATATATATATATATAATATTATATGTTGTTGTTATTAAAAATTAATAAAATAAAGATAGGATATTATAATAATTATTATTTAAAATATATCTCTATATATAAATAAAGTATATTAAAAATAAATATTAAATTCTTGTAATACCCGTTTGATGTTCCGATTGATATTAAGCAAGTTAAATTCAAACTTATGTAATTTTTAAAATAAAAGTGATCCGAAAATGAGATATCTGAGTTATAGGCTTATTAAAAGTATATTTAGGATCTAATTATTTAATTTTAATACTTTTTATATTTTACTCATAAATAAGAGGGACAGTTGATGTAACTTTTATTTATCAAATTAATGATTGAATTTTATACCATAATGATTATAATAAATAAATGGACTTAATCTAAAAATTTGGGATTTTTAGGAACACTTTTATGTATTAATTATTTAGCAATGGACACGATATAATATCCATTTAAAACTGTCGGTAGGTTAGATCTAAATTAAAATCACGTACTTAATAATTTGCAACATGATTAAGATTTGTTTTGATTTTTGGACCCACACATCTTAACTTCTACACAAACATGGACCGATGAATCATCTCACTTTATAACGTATAGTGTTAGTTCTCCTCAAACTGACTATCAACCCCACTAATTCACAAATCAAACATATAATTTCAATGCTTACTGTTTCTTTTTCCTCCACACGTTTATACTTCTTATTGATATTATATTTGACTTTACTTTATCAATCAAACCAACTAATCTATATATTTAGACACATATATGCATACTAAGATGTACAACTACAAAACAAACCCATTTCTATTCCATTTCTATTTTAACCAACACCCACAATCACTTATTTTTCTCTCTATTATCAATATGCTTGAAACACCATTTCCATGTAAAACTATAGACTTCACCACCTTATCCATCTACACAACCGTGACCTTTAACCACCATCTCCGTTTGAATCACTACCGTACCACCACCATGGAGACATCACCTCCGAACCTCCATCAACCACCACAGTCCTACCATCGTGAATCCACCATCTTCACAGCACTTCACTTTCGATCACTCTTCCTCTTCTTCTCTCTCAAACCGTATTTGTTTAACACACAACCGTCACCATTTTTTTTTCACTGCTGCAACGTTTGTTGTCCTTCTGTCCAAAACAATCACACTAAACCGCCATTACCATCACCGTTATTTATTTATTTATTTATTTTACTATTTCTGTAACTACATCACTGCTACACTTGATTTGTCTGTTTTCCTTCGTGGACCCATAAACCAAACCCACTCGATTGGTTACTGCTGCTACGATGATTGTTCCTGTTTATGTTTTCGTTTGAAGAGACAACCATCACCCATAAACCTGCTGCAGTTATCTCTTATTTTCTATTTCTAACCTGTAAAAAAATTTACGAACGATGATGATGGGAAAAGAGGATGGTGATGACGAACAAATGATATGAAGATTGAAAGGATGATGACAATGGTGTATGATATAGTTGATGACGACGGTGAAAGGATATCAGGTTACCACGATGATACATGATGTATGTGATGATGATGATGAGCGATGTTAATAATGATGGTTATAATTAAAATAAGATAATTATGATTGATAATGAAAAAGTGACGTGGTGCTGCTACTTGATCGTGACTGAACGAAAACAAAGAAACTTGAAGTTTAATTCGTGGGCTTTTCTATTAATTGATTAAAAGGGCTAATTAAAAATCGTTGGGCTTGTAAATTGCTTTATTGGGCCGGGAGTTTTGCTGTCAGGCTGCCTTTCTTATTGGGCCGAGTATTCTTTTCAGTTGGGCCGATTGGTATTAAGAGATGAAGAAGAAGGAAAAAGCAACAGAATTACCGGGTTAAATATTAATACTTCTTGTGTTATTTCGGAAAATGGGCGCAGCTCAGCTAGTTTAAGTGTGTGTCATGGAAGCGTGAGGTCGCGGGTTCGAATCCTGTCGCGAGCAGTTTATTTATTTTGTTTTTTTGCTACTAAGGTATTAATGGATATTTTAATTATTATTATCATTAATATTATTATTATTATTATTAATTATCATTAATGTAATAAATATTAGTATTATTATTATTATTAGGATTGTTATTATTGTTATTGTTATTATTAACTAGTATTATTGTTAAATGTAAGTATGATTATCTTTATTTCAAATACGATCATTAACTTATCTATTATTAATAGAATGTATTATCGTTATTATGATTGATATTATTAGTGTTATTTTGAAATATAACACAAGTTATTATTATTTTCATTAATAGTAGTATTAATATCATCTTATATGTATTAGTATTATTACTATTAAGTGTTATAAATATATTGGTTACTATAATAATTATTATTATCAAACATAAGTATAGTTATTAACAATATCATTAATATTATTAATATTATCATTTTAATAAAGTTATTATTAATAAATTATTAATATCAAAACTATCATTATAAGCAGATAATTATTTTGTACCTAAAATATACTTATATTAAAATTCCATATAACTACATATATCAAATTTATTAATATTAGTTAAATACATACAAATAGTAAAACTATCGATTTTAAGTATAACATTTAAACAATCACGTATATAAATATGAATATATTAATATAGTTATATGAATATTAACCATTTTAAAGATATACACAAATTAAATATATGAAATAATGATATAATAAATAAATTTGTTCAGTTATGATTATGTGTATTAATAATTATACAAATGATATAGGTTCATGAATTCGAGGTCAACCCTACAATTGTTCAATGTCGTCATATGTATTTTTACTACAAAATACAATACTGTGAGTTTCATTTGCTCCCTTTTACTCTTTACATTTTTGGGACTGAGAATGCATGCACTGTTTTAAAGATTGTTTTACAATATTTATATGCGTGAGTTTCATTCGATCCCCTTTTAAATGCTTTTGCAATATATATTTTTGGGACTGAGAATACATGCGTTGCTTTTATAAATGTTTTACGAAATAGACACACGTACGTGAAACTACATTCTATGGTTGAAGTATCGAAATCGAATATGCCCCTTTTTATTAAGTCTGGTAATCTAAGAATTAGGG